>NW_024470654.1:4059764-4359764 GCF_017639515.1 Carcharodon carcharias | reverse complement strand
GTGATATACAGTGCTCAATCCCACACTGTGTAATGTACTGTGATATACAATGCTCAGTCCCACACTGTGTAATGTACTGTGAAATACAGTGCTCAATCCCACACTGTGTAATGTACTGTGATATACAGTGCTCAGTCCCACACTGTGTAATGTACTGTGATATACAGTGCTCAGTCCCACACTGTGTAATGTACTGTGATATACAGTGCTCAATCCCACACTGTGTAATGTACTGTGATATACAATGCTCAGTCGCACACTGTGTAATGTACTGTGACATACAGTGCTCAATCCCACACTGTGTAATGTACTGTGATATACAGTGCTCAATCCCACACTGTGTAATGTACTGTGATATACAGTGCTCAGTCCCATAGTGTGTAATGTACTGTAATATACAGTGCTCAGTCCCATAGTGTGTAATGTACTGTGATATACAGTGCTCAGTCCCACACTGTGTAATGTACTGTGATATACAGTGCTCAATCCCACACTGTGTAATGTACTGTGATATACAGTGCTCAGTCCCACACTGTATAATGTACTGTGATATACAGTGCTCATTCCCACACTGTGTAATGTACTGTGATATACAGTGCTCAGTCCCACACTGTGTAATGTACTGTGATATACAGTGCTCAATCCCACACTGTGTAATGTACTGTGATATACAGTGCTCAGTCCCACAGTGTGTAATGTACTGTGATATACAGTGCTCAATCCCGCACTGTGTAATGTACTGTGATATACAGGGCTCAATCCCACATTGTGTAATGTACTGTGACATACAGTGCCCAGTCCCACAGTGTGTAATGTACTGTGATATACAATGCTCAGTCCCACACTGTGTAATGTACTGTGATATACAGTGCTCCGTCCCATAGTGTGTAATGTACTGTGATATACAATGCTCAGTCCCACACTGTCTAATGAACTGTGATATACAGTGCTCAGTCCCACAGTGTGTCATGTACAGTGATATACAGTGCTCAGTCCCACAGTGTGTAATGCACTGTGATATACAGTGCTCAGTCCCACACTGTGTAATGTACTGTGATATACAATGCTCAGTCCCATAGTGTGTAATGTACTGTGATATACAGTGCTCAGTGCCACACTGTGTAATGTACTGTGATATACAATGCTCAGTCCAACACTGTGTAATGTACTGTGATATACAGTGCTCAGTCCCACACTGTGTAATGTACTGTGATATACAGTGCTCAGTCCCACACTGTGTAATGTACTGTGATATACAGTGCTCAATCCCACAATGTGTAATGTACTGTGATATACAATGCTCAGTCCCACACTGTGTAATGTACTGTGATATACAGTGCTCAGTCCCACACTGTGTAATGTACTGTGATATACAATGCTCAGTCCCACACTGTGTAATGTACTGTGATATACAGTGCTCAGTCCCACACTGTGTAATGTACTTTGATATACAGTGCTCAGTCCCACACTGTGTAATGTAATGTGATATACAGTGCAAAATCCCACACTGTGTAATGTACTGTGATATACAGTGCTCAGTCCCACACTGTGTAATGTACTGTGATATACAGTGCACAATCCCACACTGTGTAATGTACTGTGATATACAATGCTCAGTCCCACACTGTGTAATGTACTGTGATATACAGTGCTCAGTCCCATAGTGTGTAAGGTACTGTGATATACAGTGCTCAGTCCCATAGTGTGTAATGTACTGTGATATACAATGCTCAGTCCAACACTGTGTAATGTACTGTGATATACAGTGCTCAGTCCCACACTCTGTAATGTACTGTGATATACAGTGCTCAGTCCCACACTGTGTAATGTACTGTGATATACAGTGCTCAATCCCACAATGTGTAATGCATTGTGATATACAATGCTCAGTCCCACACTGTCTAATGTACTGTGATATACAGTGCTCAGTCCCATAGTGTGTAATGTACTGTGATATACAATGCTCAATCCCACAATGTGTAATGTACTGTGATATACAGTGCCCAATCCCACATGGTGTAATGTACTGTGATATGCAGTGCCCAATCCCACACGGTGCAATGTACTGTGATATACAGTGCCCAATCCCACACGGTGTAACGTACTGTGATATACAGTTCCCAATCCCACACGGTGCAATGTACTGTGATATACAGTGCCCAATCCCACACGGTGTAATGTACTGTGACATACAGTGCTCAATCCCACACTGTGTAATGTACTGTGATATACAATGCTCAGTCCCACACTGTGTAATGTACTGTGAAATACAGTGCTCAATCCCACACTGTGTAATGTACTGTGATATACAGTGCTCAGTACCACACTGTGTAATGTACTGTGATATACAGTGCTCAGTCCCACACTGTGTAATGTACTGTGATATACAGTGCTCAATCCCACACTGTGTAATGTACTGTGATATACAATGCTCAGTCGCACACTGTGTAATGTACTGTGACATACAGTGCTCAATCCCACACTGTGTAATGTAATGTGATATACAGTGCTCAATCCCACACTGTGTAATGTACTGTGATATACAATGCTCAGTCCCATAGTGTGTAATGTACTGTGATATACAATGCTCAGTCCCACACTGTGTAATGTACTGTGATAGACAGTGCTCAATCCCACAGTGTGTAATGTACTGTGATATACAGTGCTCAGGCCCACACTGTGTAATGTACTGTGATATACAGTGCTCAGTCCCATAGTGTGTAAGGTACTATGATATACAGTGCTCAGTCCCATAGTGTGTAATGTACTGTGATATACAATGCTCAGTCCAAAACTGTGTAATGTACTGTGATATACAGTGCTCAGTCCCACACTCTGTAATGTACTGTGATATACAGTGCTCAGTCCCACACTGTGTAATGTACTGTGATATACAGTGCTCAATCCCACAATGTGTAATGCATTGTGATATACAATGCTCAGTCCCACACTGTCTAATGTACTGTGATATACAGTGCTCAGTCCCATAGTGTGTAATGTACTGTGATATACAATGCTCAATCCCACAATGTGTAATGTACTGTGATATACAGTGCCCAATCCCACATGGTGTAATGTACTGTGATATGCAGTGCCCAATCCCACACGGTGTAATGTACTGTGATATACAGTGGCCAATCCCACACGGTGTAATGTACTGTGATATACAGTTCCCAATCCCACACGGTGTAATGTACTGTGATATACAGTGCCCAATCCCACACGGTGTAATGTACGGTGATATACAGTGCTCAATCCCACACTGTGTAATGTACTGTGATATACAATGCTCAGTCCCACACTGTGTAATGTACTGTGAAATACAGTGCTCAATCCCACACTGTGTAATGTACTGTGATATATAGTGCTCAGTACCACACTGTGTAATGTACTGTGATATACAGTGCTCAGTCCCACACTGTGTAATGTACTGTGATATACAGTGCTCAATCCCACACTGTGTAATGTACTGTGATATACAATGCTCAGTCACACACTGTGTAATGTACTGTGACATACAGTGCTCAATCCCACACTGTGTAATGTACTGTGATATACAGTGCTCAATCCCACACTGTGTAATGTACTGTGATATACAATGCTCAGTCCCATAGTGTGTAATGTACTGTGCTATACAATGCTCAGTCCCATAGTGTGTAATGTACTGTGATATACAATGCTCAGTCCCACACTGTGTAATGTACTGTGATATACAGTGCTCAATCCCACACTGTGTAATGTACTGTGATATACAGTGCTCAGTCCCACACTGTATAATGTACTGTGATATACAGTGCTCATTCCCACACTGTGTAATGTACTGTGATACACAGTGCTCAGTCCCACACTGTGTAATGTACTGTGATATACAGTGCTCAATCCCACACTGTGTAATGTACTGTGATATACAGTGCTCAGTCCCACAGTGTGTAATGTACTGTGATATACAGTGCTCAATCCCGCACTGTGTAATGTACTGTGATATACAGTGCTCAATCCCACACTGTGTAATGTACTGTGACATACAGAGCTCAGTCCCACAGTGTGTAATGTACTGTGATATACAATGCTCAGTCCCACACTGTGTAATGTACTGTGATATACAGTGCTCAGTCCCATAGTGTGTAATGTACTGTGATATACAATGCTCAGTCCCACACTGTCTAATGAACTGTGATATACAGTGCTCAGTCCCACAGTGTGTAATGTACAGTGATATACAGTGCTCAGTCCCACAGTGTGTAATGCACTGTGATATACAGTGCTCAGTCCCACACTGTGTAATGTACTGTGATATACAATGCTCAGTCACATAGTGTGTAATGTACTGTGATATACAGTGCTCAGTGCCACACTGTGTAATGTACTGTGATATACAATGCTCAGTCCAACACTGTGTAATGTACTGTGATATACAGTGCTCAGTCCCACAGTGTGTAATGTACTGTGATATACAGTGCTCAGTCCCACACTGTGTAATGTACTGTGATATACAGTGCTCAATCCCACAATGTGTAATGTACTGTGATATACAATGCTCAGTCCCACACTGTGTAATGTACTGTGATATACAGTGCTCAGTCCCACACTGTGTAATGTACTGTGATATACAATGCTCAGTCCCACACTGTGTAATGTACTGTGATATACAGTGCTCAGTCCCACACTGTGTAATGTACTTTGATATACAGTGCTCAGTCCCACACTGTGTAATGTACTGTGATATACAGTGCTCAATCCCACACTGTGTAATGTACTGTGATATACAGTGCTCAGTCCCACACTGTGTAATGTACTGTGATATACAGTGCACAATCCCACACTGTGCAATGTACTGTGATATACAATGCTCAGTCCCACACTGTGTAATGTACTGTGATATACAGTGCTCAATCCCAAACTGTGTAATGTACTGTGATATACAGTGCTCAATGCCACATTGTGTAATGTACTGTGATATACAGTGCTCAATCCCACACTGTGTAATGTACTGTGATATACAGTGCTCAATCCCACACTGTGTGATGTACTGTGATATACAATGCTCAGTCCCATAGTGTGTAATGTACTGTGATATACAATGCTGAGTCCCATAGTGTGTAATGTACTGTGATATACAATGCTCAGTCCCACACTGTGTAATGTACTGTGATCTACAATGCTCAATCCCACACTGGGTAATGTACTGTGATATACAGTGCTCAATCCCACACTGTGTAATGTACTGTGATATACAGTGCTCAGTCCCACACTGTGTAATGTACTGTGATATACAGTGCTCAATCCCACACTGTGTAATGTACTGTGATATACAGTGCTCAATCCCACACTGTGTAATGTACTGTGATATACAGTGCTGAGTCCCACAGTGTGTAATGTACTGTGATATACAATGCTCAGTCCCACACTGTGTAATGTACTGTGATATACAGTGCTCAATCCCACACTGTGTAATGTACTGTGATATACAGTGCTCAATCCCACACTGTGTAATATGCTGTGATCTACAGTGCTCTGTCCCACACTGTGTAATGTACTGTGATATACAGTGCTCAGTCCCACACTGTGTAATATGCTGTGATCTACAGTGCTCAGTCCCACACTGTGTAATGTACTGTGATATACAGTGCTCAGTCCCAGAGTGTGTAATGTACTGTGATATACAGTGCTTAGTCCCACAGTGTAATGTACTGTGATATACAGTGCTCAGTACCACATTGTGTAATGTACTGTGATATATAGTGCTCAGTCCAGTGTGTAATGTACTGTGATATACAGTGCTCAGTCCCACACTGTGTAATATGCTGTGATAAACAGTGCTCAGTCCCACACTGTGTAATATGCTGTGATATACAGTGCTTAGTCCCATAGTGTGTAATGTACTGTGATATACAGTGCTCAGTCCCACACTGTGTAATGTACTGTGATATACAGTGCTCAGTCCCACATTGTGTAATGTACTGTGATAGACAGTGCTCAGTCCCACAGTGTGTAAAGTGCTGTGATATACAGCGCTCAGTCCCACAGTGTGTAATATACTGTGACGTACAGCGCTCAGTCCCATAGTGTGAAATTTGCTGTGGTTTTCTGTGCTCAGAAACACACTGTCATGTTATGTCTTATGCTTTCTTTATTATGACAGTTTGTAATGTACTACGATATACAGTGCTCAGTCCTACAGTGTAATGTACTGTGCTATACAGTGCTCAGTCCCACAGTTTGTAAAGTGCTGTAATATATATTGTCCAGACCCACAGCCTGTAATGTACTGTGATATACAGGGCTCAGTCCCACAGTGTGTAATGTGCTGTGATAGACAGTGCTCAGTCCCACAGTGTGTAATGTACTGTGATATACAGTGCTCAGTCCCACAGTGTGTAATGTACTGTGATATACAGTGCTCAGTCCCACAGTGTAATGTACTGTGATATACAGTGCTCAGTCCCACAGTGTAATGTACTGTGATATACAGTGCTCAGTCCCACAGTGTAATGTACTGTGACATACAGTGTTCAGTCCCACATTGTGTAATGTACTGTGATATACAGTGCTCAGTCCCACATTGTGTAATGTACTGTGATATACAGTGCTCAGTCCCACACTGTGTAATGTACTGTGATATACAGTGTTCAGTCCCACATTGTGTAATGTACTGTGATATACAGTGTTCAGTCCCACATTGTGTAATATACTGTGATATACAGTGCTCACTCCCACACTGTGTAATGTACTGTGATATACAGTGCTCAGTCCCATAGTGTGCAATGTACTGTGATATACAGTGCTCAGTCCCACACTGTGTAATGTACTGTGATATACAGTGCTCAGTCCCACACTGTGTAATGTAACGTGATATACAGTGCTCAGTCCCATAGTGTGTAATGTACTGTGATATACAGTGCTCAGTCCCATAGTGTGTAATGTACTGTGATATACAGTGCTCAGTCCCACAGTGTGTAATGTACTGTGATATACAGTGCTCAATCCCATAGTGTGTAATGTACTCTGATATACAGTGCTCAGTCCCACATTGTGTAATTTACTGTGTTATACAGTGCTCAGACCCACATTGTGTAATGTACTGTGATATACAGTGCTCAGTCCCACATTGTGTAATGTACTGTGATAGACAGTGCTCAGTCCTACATTGTGTAATGTGCTGTGATATACAGTGCTCAGTCCCACAGTGTGTAATGTACTGTGATATACAGTGCTCAATCCCAAACTGTGTAATGTACTGTGATATACAGTGCTCAATCCCACATTGTGTAATGTACTGTGATGTACAGTGCTCAATCCCACACTGTGTAATGTACTGTGATAAACAATGCTCAGTCCCATAGTGTGTAATGTACTGTGATATACAATGCTCAGTCCCATAGTGTGTAATGTACTGTGATATACAATGCTCAGTCCCACACTGTGTAATGTACTGTGATCTACAGTGCTCAATCCCACACTGGGTAATGTACTGTGATATACAGTGCTCAGTCCCACAGTGTGTAATGTACTGTGATATTCAGTGCTCAGTCCCACACTGTGTAATGTACTGTGATATACAGTGCTCAGTCCCATAGTGTGTAAGGTAAAGTGATATACAGTGCTCAGTCCCATAGTGTGTAATGTACTGTGATATACAATGCTCAGTCCAACACTGTGTAATGTGCTGTGATATACAGTGCTCAGTCCCACACTGTGTAATGTACTGTGATATACAGTGCTCAGTCCCACACTGTGTAATGTACTGTGATATACAGTGCTCAATCCCACAATGTGTAATGCATTGTGATATACAATGCTCAGTCCCACACTGTGTAATGTACTGTGATATACAGTGCTCAGTCCCATAGTGTGTAATGTACTGTGATATACAATGCTCAATCCCACAATGTGTAATGTACTGTGATAAACAGTGCCCAATCCCACATGGTGTAATGTACTGTGATATGCAGTGCCCAATCCCACATGGTGCAATGTACTGTGATATACAGTGCCCAATCCCACACGGTGTAATGTACTGTGATATACAGTTCCCAATCCCACACGGTGTAATGTACTGTGATATAGAGTGCCCAATCCCACACGGTGTAATGTACTGTGATATACAGTGCTCAATCCCACACTGTGTAATGTACTGTGATATACAATGCTCAGTCCCACACTGTGTAATGTACTGTGAAATACAGTGCTCAATGCCACACTGTGTAATGTACTGTGATATACAATGCTCAGTCCCACACTGTGTAATGTACTGTGATATACAGTGCTCAATCCCACACTGTGTAATGTACTGTGATATACAGTGCTCAGTCCCACACTGTATAATGTACTGTGATATACAGTGCTCATTCCCACACTGTGTAATGTACTGTGATACACAGTGCTCAGTCCCACACTGTGTAATGTACTGTGATATACAGTGCTCAATCCCACACTGTGTAATGTACTGTGATATACAGTGCTCAGTCCCACAGTGTGTAATGTACTGTGATATACAGTGCTCAATCCCGCACTGTGTAATGTACTGTGATATACAGTGCTCAATCCCACACTGTGTAATGTACTGTGACATACAGAGCTCAGTCCCACAGTGTGTAATGTACTGTGATATACAATGCTCAGTCCCACACTGTGTAATGTACTGTGATATACAGTGCTCAGTCCCATAGTGTGTAATGTACTGTGATATACAATGCTCAGTCCCACACTGTCTAATGAACTGTGATATACAGTGCTCAGTCCCACAGTGTGTAATGTACAGTGATATACAGTGCTCAGTCCCACAGTGTGTAATGCACTGTGATATACAGTGCTCAGTCCCACACTGTGTAATGTACTGTGATATACAATGCTCAGTCACATAGTGTGTAATGTACTGTGATATACAGTGCTCAGTGCCACACTGTGTAATGTACTGTGATATACAATGCTCAGTCCAACACTGTGTAATGTACTGTGATATACAGTGCTCAGTCCCACAGTGTGTAATGTACTGTGATATACAGTGCTCAGTCCCACACTGTGTAATGTACTGTGATATACAGTGCTCAATCCCACAATGTGTAATGTACTGTGATATACAATGCTCAGTCCCACACTGTGTAATGTACTGTGATATACAGTGCTCAGTCCCACACTGTGTAATGTACTGTGATATACAATGCTCAGTCCCACACTGTGTAATGTACTGTGATATACCGTGCTCAGTCCCACACTGTGTAATGTACTTTGATATACAGTGCTCAGTCCCACACTGTGTAATGTACTGTGATATACAGTGCTCAATCCCACACTGTGTAATGTACTGTGATATACAGTGCTCAGTCCCACACTGTGTAATGTACTGTGATATACAGTGCACAATCCCACACTGTGCAATGTACTGTGATATACAATGCTCAGTCCCACACTGTGTAATGTACTGTGATATACAGTGCTCAATCCCAAACTGTGTAATGTACTGTGATATACAGTGCTCAATGCCACATTGTGTAATGTACTGTGATATACAGTGCTCAATCCCACACTGTGTAATGTACTGTGATATACAGTGCTCAATCCCACACTGTGTGATGTACTGTGATATACAATGCTCAGTCCCATATTGTGTAATGTACTGTGATATACAATGCTGAGTCCCATAGTGTGTAATGTACTGTGATATACAATGCTCAGTCCCACACTGTGTAATGTACTGTGATCTACAATGCTCAATCCCACACTGGGTAATGTACTGTGATATACAGTGCTCAATCCCACACTGTGTAATGTACTGTGATATACAGTGCTCAGTCCCACACTGTGTAATGTACTGTGATATACAGTGCTCAATCCCACACTGTGTAATGTACTGTGATATACAGTGCTCAATCCCACACTGTGTAATGTACTGTGATATACAGTGCTGAGTCCCACAGTGTGTAATGTACTGTGATATACAATGCTCAGTCCCACACTGTGTAATGTACTGTGATATACAGTGCTCAATCCCACACTGTGTAATGTACTGTGATATACAGTGCTCAATCCCACACTGTGTAATATGCTGTGATCTACAGTGCTCTGTCCCACACTGTGTAATGTACTGTGATATACAGTGCTCAGTCCCACACTGTGTAATATGCTGTGATCTACAGTGCTCAGTCCCACACTGTGTAATGTACTGTGATATACAGTGCTCAGTCCCAGAGTGTGTAATGTACTGTGATATACAGTGCTTAGTCCCACAGTGTAATGTACTGTGATATACAGTGCTCAGTACCACATTGTGTAATGTACTGTGATATATAGTGCTCAGTCCAGTGTGTAATGTACTGTGATATACAGTGCTCAGTCCCACACTGTGTAATATGCTGTGATAAACAGTGCTCAGTCCCACACTGTGTAATATGCTGTGATATACAGTGCTTAGTCCCATAGTGTGTAATGTACTGTGATATACAGTGCTCAGTCCCACACTGTGTAATGTACTGTGATATACAGTGCTCAGTCCCACATTGTGTAATGTACTGTGATAGACAGTGCTCAGTCCCACAGTGTGTAAAGTGCTGTGATATACAGCGCTCAGTCCCACAGTGTGTAATATACTGTGACGTACAGCGCTCAGTCCCATAGTGTGAAATTTGCTGTGGTTTTCTGTGCTCAGAAACACACTGTCATGTTATGTCTTATGCTTTCTTTATTATGACAGTTTGTAATGTACTACGATATACAGTGCTCAGTCCTACAGTGTAATGTACTGTGCTATACAGTGCTCAGTCCCACAGTTTGTAAAGTGCTGTAATATATATTGTCCAGACCCACAGCCTGTAATGTACTGTGATATACAGGGCTCAGTCCCACAGTGTGTAATGTGCTGTGATAGACAGTGCTCAGTCCCACAGTGTGTAATGTACTGTGATATACAGTGCTCAGTCCCACAGTGTGTAATGTACTGTGATATACAGTGCTCAGTCCCACAGTGTAATGTACTGTGATATACAGTGCTCAGTCCCACAGTGTAATGTACTGTGATATACAGTGCTCAGTCCCACAGTGTAATGTACTGTGACATACAGTGTTCAGTCCCACATTGTGTAATGTACTGTGATATACAGTGCTCAGTCCCACATTGTGTAATGTACTGTGATATACAGTGCTCAGTCCCACACTGTGTAATGTACTGTGATATACAGTGTTCAGTCCCACATTGTGTAATGTACTGTGATATACAGTGTTCAGTCCCACATTGTGTAATATACTGTGATATACAGTGCTCACTCCCACACTGTGTAATGTACTGTGATATACAGTGCTCAGTCCCATAGTGTGCAATGTACTGTGATATACAGTGCTCAGTCCCACACTGTGTAATGTACTGTGATATACAGTGCTCAGTCCCACACTGTGTAATGTAACGTGATATACAGTGCTCAGTCCCATAGTGTGTAATGTACTGTGATATACAGTGCTCAGTCCCATAGTGTGTAATGTACTGTGATATACAGTGCTCAGTCCCACAGTGTGTAATGTACTGTGATATACAGTGCTCAATCCCATAGTGTGTAATGTACTCTGATATACAGTGCTCAGTCCCACATTGTGTAATTTACTGTGTTATACAGTGCTCAGACCCACATTGTGTAATGTACTGTGATATACAGTGCTCAGTCCCACATTGTGTAATGTACTGTGATAGACAGTGCTCAGTCCTACATTGTGTAATGTGCTGTGATATACAGTGCTCAGTCCCACAGTGTGTAATGTACTGTGATATACAGTGCTCAATCCCAAACTGTGTAATGTACTGTGATATACAGTGCTCAATCCCACATTGTGTAATGTACTGTGATGTACAGTGCTCAATCCCACACTGTGTAATGTACTGTGATAAACAATGCTCAGTCCCATAGTGTGTAATGTACTGTGATATACAATGCTCAGTCCCATAGTGTGTAATGTACTGTGATATACAATGCTCAGTCCCACACTGTGTAATGTACTGTGATCTACAGTGCTCAATCCCACACTGGGTAATGTACTGTGATATACAGTGCTCAGTCCCACAGTGTGTAATGTACTGTGATATTCAGTGCTCAGTCCCACACTGTGTAATGTACTGTGATATACAGTGCTCAGTCCCATAGTGTGTAAGGTAAAGTGATATACAGTGCTCAGTCCCATAGTGTGTAATGTACTGTGATATACAATGCTCAGTCCAACACTGTGTAATGTGCTGTGATATACAGTGCTCAGTCCCACACTGTGTAATGTACTGTGATATACAGTGCTCAGTCCCACACTGTGTAATGTACTGTGATATACAGTGCTCAATCCCACAATGTGTAATGCATTGTGATATACAATGCTCAGTCCCACACTGTGTAATGTACTGTGATATACAGTGCTCAGTCCCATAGTGTGTAATGTACTGTGATATACAATGCTCAGTCCCACAATGTGTAATGTACTGTGATAAACAGTGCCCAATCCCACATGGTGTAATGTACTGTGATATGCAGTGCCCAATCCCACATGGTGCAATGTACTGTGATATACAGTGCCCAATCCCACACGGTGTAATGTACTGTGATATACAGTTCCCAATCCCACACGGTGTAATGTACTGTGATATAGAGTGCCCAATCCCACACGGTGTAATGTACTGTGATATACAGTGCTCAATCCCACACTGTGTAATGTACTGTGATATACAATGCTCAGTCCCACACTGTGTAATGTACTGTGAAATACAGTGCTCAATGCCACACTGTGTAATGTACTGTGATATACAGTGCTCAGTACCACACTGTGTAATGTACTGTGATATACAGTGCTCAGTCCCACACTGTGTAATGTACTGTGAAATACAGTGCTCAATCCCACACTGTGTAATGTACTGTGATATACAATGCTCAGTCGCACACTGTGTAATGTACTGTGACATACAGTGCTCAATCCCACACTGTGTAATGTACTGTGATATACAGTGCTCAATCCCACACTGTGTAATGTACTGTGATATACAATGCTCAGTCCCATAGTGTGTAATGTACTGTGCTATACAATGCTCAGTCCCATAGTGTGTAATGTACTGTGATATACAATGCTCAGTCCCACACTGTGTAATGTACTGTGATATACAGTGCTCAATCCCACACTGTGTAATGTACTGTGATATACAGTGCTCAGTCCCACACTGTATAATGTACTGTGATATACAGTGCTCATTCCCACAGTGTAATGTACTGTGATATACAGTGCTCAATCCCACACTGTGTAATGTACTGTGATATACAGTGCTCAATCCCACACTGTGTAATGTACTGTGATATACAGTGCTCAGTCCCACAGTGTGTAATGTACTGTGATATACAGTGCTCAATCCCGCACTGTGTAATGTACTGTGATATACAGTGCTCAATCCCACACTGTGTAATGTACTGTGACATACAGTGCTCAGTCCCACAGTGTGTAATGTACTGTGATATACAATGCTCAGTCCCACACTGTGTAATGTACTGTGATATACAGTGCTCAGTCCCATAGTGTGTAATGTACTGTGATATACAATGCTCAGTCCCACACTGTCTAATGAACTGTGATATACAGTGCTCAGTCCCACAGTGTGTAATGTACAGTGATATACAGTGCTCAGTCCCACAGTGTGTAATGCACTGTGATATACAGTGCTCAGTCCCATAATGTGTAATGTACTGTGATATACAGTGCTCAGTCCCATAGTGTGTAATGAACTGTGATATACAGTGCTCAGTCCCATAGTGTGTAATGTACTGTGATATACAATGCTCAGTCCCACACTGTCTAATGTACTGTGATATACAGTGCTCTGTCCCACAGTGTGGAATGTACTGTGATATACAGTGCTCAGTCCCACAGTGTGTAATGTGCTGTGATATACAGTGCTCAGTGCCACACTGTGTAATGTACTGTGATATACAATGCTCAGTCCCATAGTGTGTAATGTACTGTGATATACAATGCTCAGTCCCATAGTGTGTAATGTACTGTGATATACAATGCTCAGTCCCACACTGTGTAATGTACTGTGATCTACAATGCTCAATCCCACACTGGGTAATGTACTGTGATATACAGTGCTCAATCCCACACTGTGTAATGTACTGTGATATACAGTGCTCAGTCCCACACTCTGTAATGTACTGTGATATACAGTGCTCAATCCCACACTGTGTAATGTACTGTGATATACAGTGCTCAATCCCACACTGTGTAATGTACTGTGATATACAGTGCTGAGTCCCACAGTGTGTAATGTACTGTGATATACAATGCTCAGTCCCACACTGTGTAATGTACTGTGATATACAGTGCTCAATCCCACACTGTGTAATGTACTGTGATATACAGTGCTCAATCCCACACTGTGTAATATGCTGTGATCTACAGTGCTCTGTCCCACACTGTGTAATGTACTGTGATATACAGTGCTCAGTCCCACACTGTGTAATATGCTGTGATCTACAGTGCTCAGTCCCACACTGTGTAATGTACTGTGATATACAGTGCTCAGTCCCACAGTGTGTAATGTACTGTGATATACAGTGCTTAGTCCCACAGTGTAATGTACTGTGATATACAGTGCTCAGTCCCACATTGTGTAATGTACTGTGATATATAGTGCTCAGTCCACAGTGTGTAATGTACTGTGATATACAGTGCTCAGTCCCACACTGTGTAATATGCTGTGATAAACAGTGCTCAGTCCCACACTTTGTAATATGCTGTGATATACAGTGCTTAGTCCCATAGTGTGTAATGTACTGTGATATACAGTGCTCAGTCCCATACTGTGTAATGTACTGTGATATACAGTGCTCAGTCCCACATTGTGTAATGTACCGTGATAGACAGTGCTCAGTCCCACATTGTGTAATGTACTGTGATAGACAGTGCTCAGTCCCACAGTGTGTAAAGTGCTGTGATATACAGCGCTCAGTCCCACAGTGTGTAATATACTGTGACGTACAGCGCTCAGTCCCATAGTGTGAAATTTGCTGTGGTTTTCTGTGCTCAGAAACACACTGTCATGTTATGTCTTATGCTTTCTTTATTATGACAGTTTGTAATGTACTACGATATACAGTGCTCAGTCCTACAGTGTAATGTACTGTGCTATACAGTGCTCAGTCCCACAGTTTGTAAAGTGCTGTAATATATATTGTCCAGACCCACAGCCTGTAATGTACTGTGATATACAGGGCTCAGTCCCACAGTGTGTAATGTGCTGTGATAGACAGTGCTCAGTCCCACAGTGTCTAATGTACTGTGATATACAGTGCTCAGTCCCACAGTGTATAATGTACTGTGATATACAGTGCTCAGTCCAACAGTGTAATGTACTGTGATATACAGTGCTCAGTCCCACAGTGTAATGTACTGTGATATACAGTGCTCAGTCCCACAGTGTAATGTACTGTGACATACAGTGTTCAGTCCCACATTGTGTAATGTACTGTGATATACAGTGCTCAGTCCCACATTGTGTAATGTACTGTGATATACAGTGCTCAGTCCCACACTGTGTAATGTACTGTGATATACAGTGTTCAGTCCCACATTGTGTAATGTACTGTGATATACAGTGTTCAGTCCCACATTGTGTAATATACTGTGATATACAATGCTCAGTCCCACACTGTCTAATGTACTGTGATATACAGTGCTCTGTCCCACAGTGTGGAATGTACTGTGATATACAGTGCTCAGTCCCACAGTGTGTAATGTGCTGTGATATACAGTGCTCAGTGCCACACTGTGTAATGTACTGTGATATACAATGCTCAGTCCCATAGTGTGTAATGTACTGTGATATACAATGCTCAGTCCCATAGTGTGTAATGTACTGTGATATACAATGCTCAGTCCCACACTGTGTAATGTACTGTGATCTACAATGCTCAATCCCACAGTGGGTAATGTACTGTGATATACAGTGCTCAATCCCACACTGTGTAATGTACTGTGATATACAGTGCTCAGTCCCACACTGTGTAATGTACTGTGATATACAGTGCTCAATCCCACACTGTGTAATGTACTGTGATATACAGTGCTCAATCCCACACTGTGTAATGTACTGTGATATACAGTGCTGAGTCCCACAGTGTGTAATGTACTGTGATATACAATGCTCAGTCCCACACTGTGTAATGTACTGTGATATACAGTGCTCAATCCCACACTGTGTAATGTACCGTGATATACAGTGCTCAATCCCACACTGTGTAATATGCTGTGATCTACAGTGCTCTGTCCCACACTGTGTAATGTACTGTGATATACAGTGCTCAGTCCCACACTGTGTAATATGCTGTGATCTACAGTGCTCAGTCCCACACTGTGTAATGTACTGTGATATACAGTGCTCAGTCCCACAGTGTGTAATGTACTGTGATATACAGTGCTTAGTCCCACAGTGTAATGTACTGTGATATACAGTGCTCAGTCCCACATTGTGTAATGTACTGTGATATATAGTGCTCAGTCCACAGTGTGTAATGTACTGTGATATACAGTGCTCAGTCCCACACTGTGTAATATGCTGTGATAAACAGTGCTCAGTCCCACACTTTGTAATATGCTGTGATATACAGTGCTTAGTCCCATAGTGTGTAATGTACTGTGATATACAGTGCTCAGTCCCACACTGTGTAATGTACTGTGATATACAGTGCTCAGTCCCACATTGTGTAATGTACCGTGATAGACAGTGCTCAGTCCCACATTGTGTAATGTACTGTGATAGACAGTGCTCAGTCCCACAGTGTGTAAAGTGCTGTGATATACAGCGCTCAGTCCCACAGTGTGTAATATACTGTGACGTACAGCGCTCAGTCCCATAGTGTGAAATTTGCTGTGGTTTTCTGTGCTCAGAAACACACTGTCATGTTATGTCTTATGCTTTCTTTATTATGACAGTTTGTAATGTACTACGATATACAGTGCTCAGTCCTACAGTGTAATGTACTGTGCTATACAGTGCTCAGTCCCACAGTTTGTAAAGTGCTGTAATATATATTGTCCAGACCCACAGCCTGTAATGTACTGTGATATACAGGGCTCAGTCCCACAGTGTGTAATGTGCTGTGATAGACAGTGCTCAGTCCCACAGTGTCTAATGTACTGTGATATACAGTGCTCAGTCCCACAGTGTATAATGTACTGTGATATACAGTGCTCAGTCCAACAGTGTAATGTACTGTGATATACAGTGCTCAGTCCCACAGTGTAATGTACTGTGATATACAGTGCTCAGTCCCACAGTGTAATGTACTGTGACATACAGTGTTCAGTCCCACATTGTGTAATGTACTGTGATATACAGTGCTCAGTCCCACATTGTGTAATGTACTGTGATATACAGTGCTCAGTCCCACACTGTGTAATGTACTGTGATATACAGTGCTCAATCCCACACTGTGTAATGTACTGTGATATACAATGCTCAGTCCCATAGTGTGTAATGTACTGTGATATACAATGCTGAGTCCCATAGTGTGTAATGTACTGTGATATACAATGCTCAGTCCCACACTGTGTAATGTACTGTGATCTACAATGCTCAATCCCACACTGGGTAATGTACTGTGATATACAGTGCTCAATCCCACACTGTGTAATGTACTGTGATATACAGTGCTCAGTCCCACACTGTGTAATGTACTGTGATATACAGTGCTCAATCCCACACTGTGTAATGTACTGTGATATACAGTGCTCAATCCCACACTGTGTAATGTACTGTGATATACAGTGCTGAGTCCCACAGTGTGTAATGTACTGTGATATACAATGCTCAGTCCCACACTGTGTAATGTACTGTGATATACAGTGCTCAATCCCACACTGTGTAATGTACTGTGATATACAGTGCTCAGTACCACATTGTGTAATGTACTGTGATATATAGTGCTCAGTCCAGTGTGTAATGTACTGTGATATACAGTGCTCAGTCCCACACTGTGTAATATGCTGTGATAAACAGTGCTCAGTCCCACACTGTGTAATATGCTGTGATATACAGTGCTTAGTCCCATAGTGTGTAATGTACTGTGATATACAGTGCTCAGTCCCACACTGTGTAATGTACTGTGATATACAGTGCTCAGTCCCACATTGTGTAATGTACTGTGATAGACAGTGCTCAGTCCCACAGTGTGTAAAGTGCTGTGATATACAGCGCTCAGTCCCACAGTGTGTAATATACTGTGACGTACAGCGCTCAGTCCCATAGTGTGAAATTTGCTGTGGTTTTCTGTGCTCAGAAACACACTGTCATGTTATGTCTTATGCTTTCTTTATTATGACAGTTTGTAATGTACTACGATATACAGTGCTCAGTCCTACAGTGTAATGTACTGTGCTATACAGTGCTCAGTCCCACAGTTTGTAAAGTGCTGTAATATATATTGTCCAGACCCACAGCCTGTAATGTACTGTGATATACAGGGCTCAGTCCCACAGTGTGTAATGTGCTGTGATAGACAGTGCTCAGTCCCACAGTGTGTAATGTACTGTGATATACAGTGCTCAGTCCCACAGTGTGTAATGTACTGTGATATACAGTGCTCAGTCCCACAGTGTAATGTACTGTGATATACAGTGCTCAGTCCCACAGTGTAATGTACTGTGATATACAGTGCTCAGTCCCACAGTGTAATGTACTGTGACATACAGTGTTCAGTCCCACATTGTGTAATGTACTGTGATATACAGTGCTCAGTCCCACATTGTGTAATGTACTGTGATATACAGTGCTCAGTCCCACACTGTGTAATGTACTGTGATATACAGTGTTCAGTCCCACATTGTGTAATGTACTGTGATATACAGTGTTCAGTCCCACATTGTGTAATATACTGTGATATACAGTGCTCACTCCCACACTGTGTAATGTACTGTGATATACAGTGCTCAGTCCCATAGTGTGCAATGTACTGTGATAAACAGTGCTCAGTCCCACACTATGTAATGTACTGTGATATACAGTGCTCAGTCCCACACTGTGTAATGTAACGTGATATACAGTGCTCAGTCCCATAGTGTGTAATGTACTGTGATATACAGTGCTCAGTCCCATAGTGTGTAATGTACTGTGATATACAGTGCTCAGTCCCACAGTGTGTAATGTACTGTGATATACAGTGCTCAATCCCATAGTGTGTAATGTACTCTGATATACAGTGCTCAGTCCCACATTGTGTAATTTACTGTGTTATACAGTGCTCAGACCCACATTGTGTAATGTACTGTGATATACAGTGCTCAGTCCCACATTGTGTAATGTACTGTGATAGACAGTGCTCAGCCCTACATTGTGTAATGTGCTGTGATATACAGTGCTCAGTCCCACAGTGTGTAATGTACTGTGATATACAGTGCTCAATCCCAAACTGTGTAATGTACTGTGATATACAGTGCTCAATCCCACATTGTGTAATGTACTGTGATGTACAGTGCTCAATCCCACACTGTGTAATGTACTGTGATAAACAATGCTCAGTCCCATAGTGTGTAATGTACTGTGATATACAATGCTCAGTCCCATAGTGTGTAATGTACTGTGATATACAATGCTCAGTCCCACACTGTGTAATGTACTGTGATCTACAGTGCTCAATCCCACACTGGGTAATGTACTGTGATATACAGTGCTCAGTCCCACAGTGTGTAATGTACTGTGATATTCAGTGCTCAGTCCCACACTGTGTAATGTACTGTGATATACAGTGCTCAGTCCCATAGTGTGTAAGGTAAAGTGATATACAGTGCTCAGTCCCATAGTGTGTAATGTACTGTGATATACAATGCTCAGTCCAACACTGTGTAATGTGCTGTGATATACAGTGCTCAGTCCCACACTGTGTAATGTACTGTGATATACAGTGCTCAGTCCCACACTGTATAATGTACTGTGATATACAGTGCTCAATCCCACAATGTGTAATGCATTGTGATATACAATGCTCAGTCCCACACTGTGTAATGTACTGTGATATACAGTGCTCAGTCCCATAGTGTGTAATGTACTGTGATATACAATGCTCAATCCCACAATGTGTAATGTACTGTGATAAACAGTGCCCAATCCCACATGGTGTAATGTACTGTGATATGCAGTGCCCAATCCCACATGGTGCAATGTACTGTGATATACAGTGCCCAATCCCACACGGTGTAATGTACTGTGATATACAGTTCCCAATCCCACACGGTGTAATGTACTGTGATATAGAGTGCCCAATCCCACACGGTGTAATGTACTGTGATATACAGTGCTCAATCCCACACTGTGTAATGTACTGTGATATACAATGCTCAGTCCCACACTGTGTAATGTACTGTGAAATACAGTGCTCAATGCCACACTGTGTAATGTACTGTGATATACAGTGCTCAGTACCACACTGTGTAATGTACTGTGATATACAGTGCTCAGTCCCACACTGTGTAATGTACTGTGAAATACAGTGCTCAATCCCACACTGTGTAATGTACTCTGATATACAATGCTCAGTCGCACACTGTGTAATGTACTGTGACATACAGTGCTCAATCCCACACTGTGTAATGTACTGTGATATACAGTGCTCAATCCCACATTGTGTAATGTACTGTGATATACAATGCTCAGTCCCATAGTGTGTAATGTACTGTGCTATACAATGCTCAGTCCCATAGTGTGTAATGTACTGTGATATACAATGCTCAGTCCCACACTGTGTAATGTACTGTGATATACAGTGCTCAATCCCACACTGTGTAATGTACTGTGATATACAGTGCTCAGTCTCACACTGTATAATGTACTGTGATATACAGTGCTCATTCCCACAGTGTAATGTACTGTGATATACAGTGCTCAATCCCACACTGTGTAATGTACTGTGATATACAGTGCTCAATCCCACACTGTGTAATGTACTGTGATATACAGTGCTCAGTCCCACAGTGTGTAATGTACTGTGATATACAGTGCTCAATCCCGCACTGTGTAATGTACTGTGATATACAGTGCTCAATCCCACACTGTGTAATGTACTGTGACATACAGTGCTCAGTCCCACAGTGTGTAATGTACTGTGATATACAATGCTCAGTCCCACACTGTGTAATGTACTGTGATATACAGTGCTCAGTCCCATAGTGTGTAATGTACTGTGATATACAATGCTCAGTCCCACACTGTCTAATGAACTGTGATATACAGTGCTCAGTCCCACAGTGTGTAATGTACAGTGATATACAGTGCTCAGTCCCACAGTGTGTAATGCACTGTGATATACAGTGCTCAGTCCCATAATGTGTAATGTACTGTGATATACAGTGCTCAGTCCCATAGTGTGTAATGAACTGTGATATACAGTGCTCAGTCCCATAGTGTGTAATATACTGTGATATACAATGCTCAGTCCCACACTGTCTAATGTACTGTGATATACAGTGCTCAGTCCCAGTGTGGAATGTACTGTGATATACAGTGCTCAGTCCCACAGTGTGTAATGTGCTGTGATATACAGTGCTCAGTGCCACACTGTGTAATGTACTGTGATATACAATGCTCAGTCCCATAGTGTGTAATGTACTGTGATATACAATGCTCAGTCCCATAGTGTGTAATGTACTGTGATATACAATGCTCAGTCCCACACTGTGTAATGTACTGTGATCTACAATGCTCAATCCCACACTGGGTAATGTACTGTGATATACAGTGCTCAATCCCACACTGTGTAATGTACTGTGATATACAGTGCTCAGTCCCACACTGTGTAATGTACTGTGATATACAGTGCTCAATCCCACACTGTGTAATGTACTGTGATATACAGTGCTCAATCCCACACTGTGTAATGTACTGTGATATACAGTGCTGAGTCCCACAGTGTGTAATGTACTGTGATATACAATGCTCAGTCCCACACTGTGTAATGTACTGTGATATACAGTGCTCAATCCCACACTGTGTAATGTACTGTGATATACAGTGCTCAATCCCACACTGTGTAATATGCTGTGATCTACAGTGCTCTGTCCCACACTGTGTAATGTACTGTGATATACAGTGCTCAGTCCCACACTGTGTAATATGCTGTGATCTACAGTGCTCAGTCCCACACTGTGTAATGTACTGTGATATACAGTGCTCAGTCCCACAGTGTGTAATGTACTGTGATATACAGTGCTTAGTCCCACAGTGTAATGTACTGTGATATACAGTGCTCAGTCCCACATTGTGTAATGTACTGTGATATATAGTGCTCAGTCCACAGTGTGTAATGTACTGTGATATACAGTGCTCAGTCCCACACTGTGTAATATGCTGTGATAAACAGTGCTCAGTCCCACACTTTGTAATATGCTGTGATATACAGTGCTTAGTCCCATAGTGTGTAATGTACTGTGATATACAGTGCTCAGTCCCACACTGTGTAATGTACTGTGATATACAGTGCTCAGTCCCACATTGTGTAATGTACCGTGATAGACAGTGCTCAGTCCCACATTGTGTAATGTACTGTGATAGACAGTGCTCAGTCCCACAGTGTGTAAAGTGCTGTGATATACAGCGCTCAGTCCCACAGTGTGTAATATACTGTGACGTACAGCGCTCAGTCCCATAGTGTGAAATTTGCTGTGGTTTTCTGTGCTCAGAAACACACTGTCATGTTATGTCTTATGCTTTCTTTATTATGACAGTTTGTAATGTACTACGATATACAGTGCTCAGTCCTACAGTGTAATGTACTGTGCTATACAGTGCTCAGTCCCACAGTTTGTAAAGTGCTGTAATATATATTGTCCAGACCCACAGCCTGTAATGTACTGTGATATACAGGGCTCAGTCCCACAGTGTGTAATGTGCTGTGATAGACAGTGCTCAGTCCCACAGTGTGTAATGTACTGTGATATACAGTGCTCAGTCCCACAGTGTGTAATGTACTGTGATATACAGTGCATAGTCCAACAGTGTAATGTACTGTGATATACAGTGCTCAGTCCCACAGTGTAATGTACTGTGATATACAGTGCTCAGTCCCACAGTGTAATGTACTGTGACATACAGTGTTCAGTCCCACATTGTGTAATGTACTGTGATATACAGTGCTCAGTCCCACATTGTGTAATGTACTGTGATATACAGTGCTCAGTCCCACACTGTGTAATGTACTGTGATATACAGTGTTCAGTCCCACATTGTGTAATGTACTGTGATATACAGTGTTCAGTCCCACATTGTGTAATATACTGTGATATACAGTGCTCAGTCCCACACTGTGTAATGTACTGTGATATACAGTGCTCAGTCCCATAGTGTGTAATGTACTGTGATATACAGTGCTCAGTCCCACACTGTGTAATGTACTGTGATATACAGTGCTCAGTCCCACACTGTGTAATGTACCGTGATATACAGTGCTCAGTCCCATAGTGTGTAATGTACTGTGATATACAGTGCTCAGTCCCATAGTGTGTAATGTACTGTGATATACAGTGCTCAGTCCCACAGTGTGTAATGTACTGTGATATACAGTGCTCAATCCCATAGTGTGTAATGTACTCTGATATACAGTGCTCAGTCCCACATTGTGTAATTTACTGTGTTATACAGTGCTCAGACCCACATTGTGTAATGTACTGTGATATACAGTGCTCAGTCCCACATTGTGTAATGTACTGTGATAGACAGTGCTCAGTCCTACATTGTGTAATGTGCTGTGATATACAGTGCTCAGTCCCACAGTGTGTAATGTACTGTGATATACAGTGCTCAGTCCCACATTGTGTAATGTACTGTGATATACAGTGCTCAGTCCTACATTGTGTAATGTGCTGTGATATACAGTGCTCAGTCCCACACTGTGTAATGTACTGTGATATACAGTGCTCAGTCCTACATTGTGTAATGTGCTGTGATATACAGTGCTCAGTCCCACAGTGTGTAATGTACTGTGATATACAGTGCTCAGTCCCATAGTGTGTAATGTACTGTGATAGACAGTGCTCAGTCCTACATTGTGTAATGTGCTGTGATATACAGTGCTCAGTCCCACAGTGTGTAATGTACTGTGATATACAGTGCTCAGTCCCACATTGTGTAATGTACTGTGATATACAGTGCTCAGTCCTACATTGTGTAATGTGCTGTGATATACAGTGCTCAGTCCCACACTGTGTAATGTACTGTGATATACAGTGCTCAGTCCTACATTGTGTAATGTGCTGTGATATACAGTGCTCAGTCCCACAGTGTGTAATGTACTGTGATATACAGTGCTCAGTCCCATAGTGTGTAATGTACTGTGATATACAGTGCTCAGTCCTACATTGTGTAATGTGCTGTGATATACAGTGCCTAGTCCCACAGTGTGTAATGTACTCTGAGGCAAATTGAGGTGAGGTGAGAGTGACTGCACTTGACACCGAGGCAGCATTTGACTGAGTGTAGTATCAAGGAGCCCAAGGAAAACTGGAGTCAATGGGAATCGGGGGAAAACTCTCCGCTGGTTGGAGTCATACCTAGCACAAACGAAGATGGTTGTGGTTGTTGGAGGTCAATCATCTCAGCTCCAGGACATCACTGCAGGAGTTCCTCAGGTTTATGTCCTCGGCCCAACCATCTTCAGCTGCTTCATCAATGACCTTCCTTCCATCATAAGGTCAGAAGTGGGGATATTCGCTGATGATTGCACAATGTTCAGCATCATTCACGACTCCTCAGATACTGAAGCAGTGTATGTCCAAATGCAGCAAGACCTGGACAATATCCAGGCTTGGGCTGACAAGTGGCAAGTAACATTCACACCACACAAGTGCCAGGCAATGACTATCTCCAACAAGAGAGAATCCAACCATCGGCCCTTGATGTCCAATGGCATTACCATCACTGAATCCCCCACTATCAACATCCTGGGGGTTACCATTGGCCAGAAACTGAACGGGACTAGCCATATAAATACTGTGGCTACAACACTGCAGCAGTTCTAACTCTCTATTGGCTGTGTGTTGGGGTTGTGTATAGGAGTCATGAGCCATGACTATCATGGATACCCACTGTCCCCAGCATCTAACCATGAAAATGTTTCAGGGATCTGAGAACCTGAGGCATTATCAACATCCTGGGGGTTACCACTGACCAGAAACTGAACTGGACCAGCCATATAAATACTGTGGCTACAAGAGCAGGTCAGAGGCTGGGAATCCTGCGGTGAGTAACTCACCTCCTGACTCCCCAAAGTCTGTCCACCATCTACAAGGCACAAGTCAGGAGTGTGATGGAATACTCCCCACTTGCCTGGATGAGTGCAGATCCCACAGCACTCAAGAAGCTCAACACCATCCAGGACAAAGCAGCCCCGCTTGATTGGCTCCCCATCCACAAACATTCACTCTCTCCACCACCGACGCACAGTAGCAGCAGTGTGTGTACCATCTACAAGATGCACTGCAGGAATTCACTAAGGCTCCTTAGACAGCACCTTCCAAACCCACGACTACTACTATCTAGAAGGACAAGGGCAGCAGACACATGGGAACACCACCACCTGGAATTTCCCCTCCAAGTCACTCACCATCCTGACTTGGAAATATATCGGCCGTTCCCTCACTGTCACTGGGTCAAAATCCTGGAACTCCCTCCCTAACAGCACTGCGGGTGTACCTACACCACAGGGACTGCAGCGGTTCAAGAAGGCAGCTCACCACCACCTTCTCAAGGGGTAATTAGAGATGGACAATAAATGCTGGCCCAGCCAGTGACACACACATCCTGTGAATGAATTAAAAATAACCGTGATATACAGTGTTCAGACCCACAGTGTGTAATGTGCTGCGAAAAGGGTTTGCCAGACAGGGCCCTGGTCACGCATCCCTCGTCTTAGAGGAAGGTTGAAAAGTGTGGACATGTCAGCCTTGTATACAGCTGGCTGCTGAATCAAGTAAAACCAACTCAATCTCCCTGCAGCAGGTTGGTGCTGGAAACTGAGCTCAGAGGGATCTTGTCATTGTGAGAGCTCTGTCTCGCACTGTAATACCATCTTCCTGAACAGCAGTGGGCGAAAATGGAGCCCCTGTATGGGGTCTCATTATTGCCTTCTGTAAATGCTAGTCCAAATCATCTACACTCTTTCTTTCTGTCTGATTGCCCTCGCTCTCCTTCTCTCTGTGTTCCCGATCAGCCTCTCCTCCTTTGTCCGTCCATTTTCTCCACCTTTCCCATCATCTCGTCACTGAAACTTGGGTTGGTTCCACCTTTCCCTGATATCCCAGGTCAGCAGGTTGCCTCCGTTGCGCTGTCCCACTAACCCGCAGCTCTGAAATCCTACTAGCTGAGGGGCTGCGGAAGGGGGAATCTGACGGGAGTGGGGGTGGGACCACGAGGGGCCCTGCTCCCGAAAACTATGGGGCAGTAAACAGGGTGGAGCAGGTCCATACAGAACATTGTTTCAAAAACTCAGGAGGGCTGGTGGGGGGGAGAGAGAGTAGAGGGGGTGAGGCAATTAAAAACGCTGAATAGGTCACATAGCTGGGCGATCGCTTTGTGAAATGACGAGTAGGTGGATGAAGCCTCTGGGCAATATGTAGAATGATGTTGGAGGGTTCAGTGTGGGTGTTGTGTTCCTCAACATCTCTCACCTGCAGGCTCAGCAGCATAGCTCTTAAAGCGCACAGTGTACCTCGTACAGCGTACTGCATACAGCACACCTCATACAGCGTACCTCGTACCACACACAGCGTACTGCATACAGCATACCTCATACAGCGCACAGCGTACCTCATACAGCGTACCTCGTATCATGCACAGCGTACTGCATACAGCGTACCTCATACAGAGTACAGCGTACCTCATACAGCGTACTTCGTACCACGCACAGCGCACAGTGTACGGCATACAGCATACCTCATACAGCGTACTTCGTACCACGCACAGCGCACAGCGTACTGCATACAGCGTACCTCATGCAGTGCACAGCGTACCTCATACAGCGTACTTCGTACCATGCACAGCGTACTGCATACAGCGTACCTCATACAGCACACAGCGTACCTCGTACCACGCACAGTGTACTGCATACAGCGTACCTCATACAGCATACCTCGTACCACACACAGCGTATCTTGTACAACGTACCTCACACAGCGCATCTCATACAGTGTACAGCGTACTCATACCATGTACAGCATACCTTGTACAGCATACCTCGCACAGCGTACCTCACACAGCACACAGCTTACGTCGCACAGCACACCTCATACAGCGCACAATGTACCTCATACAGCGTACCTCTTATCATGCACAGCGTATTGCATACAGCGTACCTCATACAGCGTACCTCATACCACGCACAGCATACCTTGCACAGTGTACCTCGCACAGCGTACCTCGCACAGCACACAGCTTACGTCGCACAGCACACCTCATACAGCGCACAACGTACCTCATACAGCGTACCTCTTATCATGCACAGCGTACTGCATACAGCGTACCTCATACAGCGTACCTCGTACCACGCACAGCGTACCTTGTACAGTGTACCTCGCACAGCGCATCTCATACAGCATACAGCGTACTCATACCATGTACAGCGTACCACGTACAGTGCACCTCATACAGCATACCTCCTACAGTGCTCAGCGTACCTCGTACAGCGTACCTCGTTCAGCATATAGTGTATATCGGGGCCCTCCCCCCTTAAATAGCACCCTGTGAATCACTGGGGTGTATCAAAGTGAACTCACTGCCCATCAATCCCTCCTGCAAATGGAACTGCCCAGGGCAGACGCAACAATCAACATGTGCACAGCAAAATCCCACAAACACCCCATGCGACAGAAGAGCGGCTGGTCAGTTAGCTCATGATTTGGGGGGGGCGGGCGGTGAGGTGGATGAATCATAAGCCAGGACCTAAGCAGGGAGCAGGAATCCTCTGCCTGCCTCTGAATGGCGTCCCAGGCTCTTTCACACAGGGACCTCGGCTGCAGAGAGGAGGGAGAGAGGGGAGGCGTCCACGATTGGGGCCAAGGATTATGAAAGGGCTGCTCAGATGAGCTGGGATGTGGCGCTGGGCCGCTCGGTGACGGAGGGGTCTGCACCGTCAGGTCAGTGGGATAAGCCTGCAATCAGAGACAGGGCCACATGGGGAGGCCTGGGCTGCCCACCAGCTGGTCAATTGGAACCGAAAGGGGGGCAAATGGAATTGTTCAACCTCAGGCAATCGGCTCATCTGCCTCCTAAAGGGGGTCTCGCTTGGATTCTGCACAGTACGATACATCGGGCAGAGAGCTTCACTGTGAGTGAGCACCTTGGGACTGGTAACCAGGACATGGGGAAAATTAAACTCAGACCAAGAAAGGTACACAGTAAAATCCCACACCCTGGGGAACTTACAGTGACAATGATCGGGGTGGAGGGGAGGGATTTAAACATCTTCAAGCTGAGGAAGATGCAGCAAAGTCTCTGGCTTGAAGTTCAGGTTCAAACGCTGCTCTCTCTCCCCCTCTCCCCCCTCACGGCCAGGACTCTGCCTCATGACATGTTTGTGCACTGCAGACTGAACGCTGGCTGTGTTGTGATGCCTGGAGCAGGGAGCCAGCCCTCACAGTCTCAGCTCCAAGAGGCTGAAGGTCAGAGGTTAAGCTGCGTGGATCTCGAGATGATTGGGCTTCACACAAGATCGAGGCTGAGGCAGTAAGATATCAGTGAAAACATCCTACCTCATAAATACGGATTATTGGGTAGATGGAAGATCAGTGCCAAGGGATGAGGTTCCCCCCACCCCCACCCGCTCCATCATTCAGCTCTGCTCAATTCTCTCTCTCTCCCTCTCACACATCCTCTCACACACAAACTCATCTACCTTCTCCCTCACGCATTGTAGCTCTCACAGGCACACGCCTATTCTCTCTGTCATGCATGTCCCTCTCCCTCTCTATCACACCCATTCTCTCCCTCTCCCTCTCTCACACACCCACCCATTCTCTCTCCCTCTCTCACACGCACGTACCCAATCTCTCTCTCACACACGCGCACCCATTCTCTCTCTCTCACACACACGCACCCAATCTCTCTCTCACACATGCGCACCCATTCTCTCTCTCTCTCTCACACACGCACCCATTCTCTCTCTCTCACACACACGCACCCATTCTCTCTCTCACACACGCACCCAATCTCTCTCTCACACACACGCACCCAATCTCTCTCTCACACACACGCACCCAATCTCTCTCTCACACACGCACCCATTCTCTCTCTCACACACGCACCCATTCTCTCTCACACACACGCACCCATTCTCTCTCTCTCACACACACGCACCCATTCTCTCTCACACACACGCACCCATTCTCTCTCTCTCACACACGCGCACCCATTCTCTCTCTCGCACAAACTTGCAACCATTCTCTTTCTCACGCACCCATTCTCTCTCTCTCACACACGCGCACCCATTCTCTCTCTCGCACAAACATGCAACCATTCTCTTTCTCGCGCACCCATTCTCTCTCTCTCACACAGGCGCACCCATTCTCTCTCGCACTCATTCCCTCTCTCGCTCCCATTCCCTCTCTCGCATCCATTCTCTCTCGCGCACCCATTCTCTCTCTCACACATTCTATCTCTCACACATGCGCTCCAATTATCGCTCTCACACATTCTCTCTCTCTCACAGACACACGCACCCATTCTCTCTCTCACACGTTCCCTCTCTCTCACACACACGCACCCATTCTCCCTTACACACGTGCACTCATTCTCTCTCACAGACAAGTGCACCCATTCTCTCTCTCTCACGCACACACGCGCACCCATTCTCTCTCGCACACATGCGCACCCATTCTCTCTCTCGCACACACGCGCACCCATTCTCTCGCACACACACGCACGCATTCTCTCTCTCGCGCACCCATTCTCTCACGCGCACCCATTCCCGCTCTCGCACCCATTCTCGCTCTCGCACCCATTCTCGCTCTCTCATCCATTCTCGCTCTCTCACACAAGCGCACCCATTCTCACTCTCTCTCGAACACACACGCACCCATTCCCTCTCTCACACACATCCTCTCTCTCACACACGTGCACCCATTCTCTCTCTCTCACACATTCTCCCTCTCTCACCCACGTGCACCCATTCTCTCTCTCACACACACGTGCACACATTCTCTCTCTCACACACGCGAACCCATTCTCTCTCTCTCACACATTCTCCCTCTCTCACCCACGTGCGCCCATTCTCTCTCTCTCACACACGTGCACACATTCTCTCTCTCTCACACACGCACACCCATTCTCTCTCTCGCACACACTCGCGCACCCACCCATTCACTCTCTCTCACACACATGTGCATCCATTCTCTCTCTCACACACGTGCACCCATTCTCTCTCTCTCACACACGCACCCATTCTCTCTTCCCTCACACACGGGGACCCACCCATCTCTCTCTCTCTCACTCACACACATGCGCACCCATTCTCTCTTTCGCACCCATTCTCTCTCTCACACATTATCTCTCTCTCACACACGCGCACCCATTCTCTCTCCCACAAACATTCTCTCTCTCACACACGCACATCCATTCTCTCTCTCTCTCCCTCTCGCACACATGCGCACCCATTCTCTCTCTCTCTCGCACACATGCACACCCATTCTCTCTCTCTCTCGCAAACATGCGCACCCATTCTCTCTCTCGCACACCTTCTCTCTCTCACACACCTCTCTCTCACACACATTCTCTCTCTCTCACGCACACGCACCAATTTTCTCTCTCTCACACATTCACTCTCTCACATACGAGCACCCATTCTCTCTCTCTCACGCATTCTCTCACTTTCACACACGCGAACCCATTCTCTCTCTCACACATTCTCTCTCACACACACACGCATTCTCTCTCTCTCTCACACACGAGCACCCATTCTCTCTCACACATTTCTCTCTCTCACACACGCGCACCCATTCTCTCTCACCCATTCTCTCTCTCTCTCACACACGCACGCATTGTCTCTCTCTCTCACACATTCTCTCTCTCACACACGCGCACCCATTCTCTCTCTCACACACATGCACACACATTCTCTCTCTCACCCGCGCACCCATTCTCGCTCTCTCTCACCCATGCACCCATTCTTGCTCTCTCTCTCACCCCCGCACCCATTCTCTCTCTCTCACCAGCGCACCCATTCTCGCTCTCTCTCACCCATGCACCCATTCTCACTCTCTCTCTCACCCCCGCACCCATTGTCTCTCTTTCCCTCTCACCCGCGCACCCATTCCCTCTCTCTCTCACCTGCACACCCATTCCCTCTTTCTCTCTCCGTCTCTCTCACCCGCGCACCCATTCTCTCTCTTTCTCTGTTGCACACACACGCACTCTCGTGCACACTCACGCACTCACACGCACTCTCGCACACTCACTCACACTCACACACACTCATACACTCACACACACTCATACACTCACACACACACACACTCACGCACACTCACGCACACACACACTCACACACACTCACGCACTCACACACACACTCACTCACACACGCGCACATGCACACACACTTGCTCACATGCACGCATGCACGCATACACACACACACACACACGATTCTCTCACACACAGTCACTCCAACACATACAAATGCACTCACACACACAAACACACATATCTTCTCACACATGCACAAACACACACACAAACACTGACATACAAACAAACACACACACCGCTAACTCTCACAAACACACATACTAACACACACACATGCTCTCACACACAAACTCTCTCTCACAGACACACAGACCTTTCTCTCACACACACACACTCTGACAGACACGGACTTACACTCACACACAAACATACACACACTCTTGCTCACAAACACATGCACTTTCAGATACATGCACTCTCACAAACACACGCACTGTCACAAACACACGTACTCTCATACAAACAGACTCTCTCTCATAGACACACTCAAACACACCGACAGACACACACATACACACACACTCACACAAATACTCACACACACATGCACTCTGACACACACACACAAACACAGACTCACACACACGCATTCAAATACTCTCTCTCACACGGACATCACTCTTATACACTCGCACATAAACACACACTCTCACGCACATGCGCACACACTTGCTCACGTGCACGCATATGCATGCTCACACAGTCACTCCAGCACTCACACACACTTGCACTCGCACGCACTCGTGAAAAGGAAAACTAAAGGATGGAGTAATTCAGCCAGTAATTTGCTCTTCTGAATGAACCAATCGCAAATCACCTCTGGTGTACTCTCCAGTCAGCTAGACTAGAGGACACGATTTAGCAGGACACCAAGGCAGGGGCAGGGAAAGTGTTCTGGAAAGTTAACGTGACGCTTACCAAGTGCAGGTGTCCATGAACATTCAAAGGAGTCTTTTTACTCATTCACTGGGTGTGGGCTTCTCAGGCTGGGCCCAGCATTTATTGCCCATCCCTAATTGCCCCTTGAGAAGGTGGTGGTGAGCTGCCTTCTTGAACCGCTGCAGTCCCTGTGGTGTAGGTACACCCACAGTGCTGTTAGGGAGGGAGTTCCAGGATTTTGTCCCTGTGGTGTAGGTACACCCACAGTGCTGTTAGGGAGGGAGTTCCAGGATTTTGTCCCTATGGTGTAGGTACACCCACAGTGCTGTTAGGGAGGGAGTTCCAGGATTTTGTCCCTGTGGTGTAGGTACACCCACAGTGCTGTTAGGGAGGGAGTTCCAGGATTTTGACCCAGTGACAGTGAAGGAACGGCTGATATATTTCCAAGTCAGGATGGTGTGTGGCTTGGAGGGGAACTTCCAGGTGGTGGTGTTTCCATGTGCCTGCTGCCCTTCCTTCGAGATGGAAGTGGTTATAGGTTTGGAAGGTGCTGTCGAAGGAGCCATGGTGAGTTCCTGCAGTGCATCTTGCAGATGGTACACACACTGCTGCTACTGTGCGTCGGTGGTGGAGGGAGTGAATGTTTGTGGATGTGGTGCAAATCAAGCGGGGCTGCATTGTCCTGGATGGTGTCGTGCTTCTTGAGTGTTGTGGGAGCTGCACTCATCCAGGCAAGTGGGGAGTATTCCATCACACTCCTGACTTGTGCCTTGTAGATGGTGGACAAGCACTGGGGAGTCAGGAGGTGAGTTACTCGTTGCAGGATTCCCAGCCTCTGACCTGCTCTTGTAGCCACAATATTTATATGCCTGGTCCAGTTCAGTTTCTGGTCAATGGTAACCCCCAGGATGTTGGTAGTGGGGGATTCAGTGATGGTAATGCCATTGAATGTCAAGGGGTGATGGTTAGATTCTCTCTTGTTGGAACATAGAAACATAGGGACAGAGGAACAAGAGAAGGCCATTCAATACGATCATGGCTGATCTGGTTGTGGTCCCAACTCCACTTTGCCATCTGCAACCCCCCCACACCCCCACCCCCTCCCCTCTCCCAAGCCCTTTATAACCCTAAACTCCCTTGTCGATCAAAACCTGTTCAACCTTTCCTCACATGATAAGCCCCTCATTGCAGGAATGAGTCCAGTGAACCTTCTCTGAAACACAATGGCAATGGTGATTGCCTGGCACTTGTGTGCGCGATTCTCCACGTACTCTCCACATGCGAACAATACTTCCCACTGGACCCCAAGTTACAGCAATATAAAGCATATCAGATGTCAGTCCCCACATACTAACAACATTCACTGTATCTGATCTAAAGTCAATAAGATCCAAAGGCCCTTCACAGGAGCATTGTCCAAATACAGATGGTACCGAGCCAGGTGGTACTGGGACAGGTGGTCAAAGGCTTGGTCAAAGAGCCAGGTTTGAAGAGAGTTGGGTGTTAATGTATATAAATCACCAAAAGCTGATGAATAGGTCCAGGCAATAACTTGCATGTGATGCTGACGCTCACCTCAGGGACTGGTACACAACTTCATGTTCCAGTGTACGGAGCTCCTGTTAGACTCTCACATCAGCCAACTGCAACAGCATCTCAGGGCGGAGATAGCAGGAGAGGGTGCAGCGCAGAGTCACCGGACAGGGTACCGGGACTGAAAGGTTAAATGAAAGGGTGGATTGCGCTGTCCAGCTCAGTCTGCCATCAGGTCTATTCACCATCCATCATTCCTCATGTCTTCCTCGGCCTGTACTCTTCCAGGTTTAGGAGGTCGTGAGGTGCTTGAAAATGATAAAGCGATTCGACGGGGTTGCTGTTTACAGACCAGTTACATTCTCTGCTGGGAGGAGAGTCCAGAACAAAGGAGGCACCTTCTTATAATTAGAGTTCGGCTGCTCAGGGTTCCGGTGAAATCAGGAAACACCGCCCCCCCAAAAAGGCTGAGGAAAGCTGAAAGCCTGCTCAAAGGCCAGGGTGATTGGGAGAACTGAAGTGTTCACGAGGGAGAAGTTGTATAGAACCTTGGTGAGGCCACAGCTGGAGTACTGTGTGCAGTTCTGGTCACCACATTATAGGAAGGATGTGATTGCACTGGAGGGGGTGCAGAGGAGATTCACCAGGATTTTGCCTGGGATGAAACACTGAAGTTATGAAGAGAGGTTGGATAGACTTGGGTTGTTTTCGTTGGAGCAGAGAAGACTGAGGGGCGACCTGATCGAGGTGTACAAGATTATGAGGGGCATGGCCAGGGTGGATAGGGAGCAGCTGTTCCCCTTAGTTGAAGGGTCAGTCACAAGGGGGCATAAGTTCAAGGTGAGGGGCAGGAGGTTTAGGGGGGATGTGAGGAAAAACTTTTTTACCCAGAGAGTGGTGAGGGTCTGGAATGCGCTGCCTGGGAGGGTGGTGGAGGCGGGTTGCCTCACATCCTTTAAAAAGTACCTGGATGAGCACTTGGCACGTCATAACATTCAAGGCTATGGGCCAAGTGCTGGTAAATGGGATTAGGTAGGTCAGTCAGGTGTTTCTCACGTGTCAATGCAGACTAGATGGGCCGAAGGGTCTCTTCTGCACTGTGTGATTCTATGATTCTGAGAACAGTGCATTTTTCAGAAGTAAAAGTTATGATGGATGAGTGAACTGAGCTGCCACACATAACAGGAGGTATGAGAGTGATTGAGCTGGACGAAAAGGTCTGGCACTTCTAGTGGACTAGCACATGAGCAATGGGCCAAATGGTCCCAGCACATGCTGTAAAACATCAGGGAGACAGTGGCGTAGTGGTAATGTCACTGGACTAGTAATCCAGAAGCCCAGGCTAATGCTCTGGGGGACATGGGTTCAAATCCCACCACGGCATCTGGAGGAATTTAAATTTGGCTAACAAATCTGGAATATAAAGCCAGTTCAGTCATGAAATTATCATCAATTGTTGTAAAAACCCATCTGGTTCACTAATGTCCTTTAGGGAAGGAAATCTGCTGTCTTCACCTGGTCTGGCCTAAATGTGACTCTAGACCCACAGCAATGTGGTTGACTCTTAACTGCTCCTCTGAAATGGCCGAGCGAGACACTCAGTTCAAGGGCAGTTAGGGATGGGCAACAAACAAGCAAATTGCCAGTGACACCCACATCCCATGAAAGAATACATTTTTTCAAGAAGTCCGTGTTTGTGATCTATGGCAGGGCAGCCGACAAATTCTGGAGCACTGTGTATAGTTCTGGCCTCCTTACTTAAGGAGGGACAGGCTTGCATTGGAAGCAGCTCAGGGAAGGTTCACTCGGCCGATCCCTGGCTTGAGGAGGGGGCGGTTGCCTTATGAGGAAGGGTTGAGCAGGTTGGGCCTGTACCCATTGGAGTTTAGAAGGATGAGAGGTGATCTTATTGAAATGGATAACATTTCAGGAGGCTCGACAGGGTGTTTCCTCTCATGGGATAGTCTAAAACTAGGGGGCACAGTTTAAAAATGGGGGGTCTCCCATTGAAGATGGAGATGACATCTCTCAGAGAACCATTCGTCTGGAATTCTCTTCGCCGGAGAGCAGTGGAGGTTGGGTCATTGAATTTAATCAAGGCTGGGATAGACAGATTTTTGATCAGTAAGGGAGGGAAGGGTTATAGTTGTTGGGGGGCAGCAGAAATGTGGAGTTGAGGTCATAATTAGATCAGCAGAACAGGCGAGAGGGACTGAATACGACTCAAAAGGAGAACCCTTCCAATGGGCTAATACAAGCACAATGGGCTGAATGGTCTCGTCGTGTGCTGTGACACAGTCTGTGGTGGCAACCTCTTGCAGGGCAGCCTACACATTCAGGACTGAAGCAGGAATCCTGTCACCATCCATGCTGAGAGAGGGGGGAGGTGGAAGTGTACCCTTGGTAACACCCAAATCATTGAGATTCCCCGCAAGACCCATCCAGCCTCCAAAGGCAGCAAAAGAGAAACACGCCCTTGGGTGGGGGGGGGGGGGGGCGCTCCACAATTCCGCTGAATGGTGTGGGCCATGTGAAAGGAAGAGAGGGATGTGGAACAGGTTACAACTGCTCCAACCACACAGCCAGCAGACCGCTGTCCAAATCCCCAAACATGCCCCATGCAGTCCGTCCCCCACGCAGACCCAGTTGCTTGACAATGTGAACGGGAGCGTCCAAAACGCATGCAACATTTCGCATGCATAGGCATACAGATATCATAGAGAAAAAAGAAACACCTTCAGAAATCCATTCATGTGAAAATATAAGGTTTTTTTAAAAACAAAACATCGGCCACACTACAATGCACCCAATCTCTTTGTTGCAGTGTACCTTATCACTGCATTACACTGGAAAGGAACACTGACTTCCCCTCCTGCAAATATTGAGTCTATCAAAAATGAGTCATATGGTAACTGGGAATAATGCGCCCAACCTCGGACATAAAAGCTCTATTGCATTGTAGCTTTTCAATTTGCATTTAAATAGTTAAAGCATGCTGACTTCACTTTCTACAATCACTTAATCCCTTAAAATGTTGGGGTTTTTTTGCATTTCACATTAAAACATGCGGACTTCATTTTTTGCAATCCGTTGAAAATGTTTTTTTTGGTGTATATATATATATGTATATATATATATAATTTCTTTGCAAGACATAACATATCCGACAGAAAGGATAGTGCATCCATTCAAATGGTTCCTGCAGATAAGAAGAGGATTTGTCTCCAAGCATTTACCGTCTTGACTGTTAAGGACAAATAAATATAAGGAGCAATAGTAACACGCCTGCCCACCGCCCCCCCCCCTCCCTCCCTCATTCCCCAAGTTAACAGGGGCATTTCTGCTGAAGTGAAGATAGTATTCCTGCAGCTCGGGCTGAGTGAGAATCCTGGCAGTCCCGAGATTGTCTACCACTCTCTTGCCCTGCCTGCCCTTTCTCCTCCCGGCTCTGCAAGTGCGCTAAATGCACACAGCTCCCAATTCCACACCTTTTAATTGATTTTGGAGGGAGGTGGGTGGGGATGTGTAATATACACAAGGCATTAATTTCCGTCTCTTTCCATTGATTTCCCTTCGTGTAAAAAAAGAACAATATTTGTAAAGAGCCCTCCACGCGTTGTGCCCTGACTGAAATGCATGCAACTCCCTCCAAATTGCTGATGTCAGTGAGTGCTCTTTCCAGCATCATTTCTGAATTTGGATTAAAATGCTTCCCCGCAAAAGTTCAGAATGAAATCAAATCCTATCCCAAAAACAAATGTTATCCTGGACAATATAGTCACTGACAATGATGCACCCAATTTCTTCGTTCATATAGAGCTTTGCTGCATTATGCCTCCTTTTTGCATTTCACATTAAAACATGCGGGCTTCATCTTTTGCAAATATTTAATCTGGGGAAAATGTTCTTTTTTTGTGTGTATATGATTTGTTTGCAATGAAATGAAATATCCAGAACTCCAGCAACTGCAGCAGAAGCTTTACTGCATTAGCCTGTCCCCCCTCAACCTTCCCCCCGCCTCTCTCTCATGTTGCAATCAATAAAAAAGGCGCTCTACATTATGCAAAGCGCAGGTATTAATATGCAAAAATTAAGTAGAGAGAAGTGCACATTACCGCCGCTTCCATCGGTGGGCGCTGACTCCATTCGGAGCAGGGCTGCTAGACACCCAGAGCCCGCCCTCCGCCGCTCGTCACCTGGACAACCAGACTGTCAATCAGCTGTCAATCCCCGAACGGAAATTAATAACATGTAAATAAGCTGACGTCAGACGCAACCACACACGGAAGGCTAACATGGGGTGGGAGCGGGGAGAGGAGACGCCGCGCAGCCACCCAACCTCCCACTCCCTAATTGATGATGATGGAACTCCAGATCCCAGAGCGAGGGGTTCGAGCCCCACCGCCGACTGACGGTTTATTTTCCCCCCACTCTAATATTTCGTTGCTTTTCAATTCTGGTGGTTATTTTTCAACCAGTGCAATTGATTCTGTTTCCGAACTCATTTTTTTTCCATTTATTCATTCACAGGATGAGGCTATTTACACCTCCCCCCTTTCCACATTCACAGGATGAAGCTATTTACACCTCCCCCCTTTCCACATTCACAGGATGAGACTATTTACACTTCCCCCCTTTCCACATTCACAGGATGAGACTATTTACACCTCTCCCCTTTCCACATTCACAGGATGGGACAACTTACACCTCCCCCATTTCCACATTCACAGGATGAGACTATTTACACCTCTCCCCTTTCCACATTCACAGGATGGGACAACTTACACCTCCCCAATTTCCACATTCACAGGATGAGGCTGTTTCCACCTACCCCATTTCCACATTCACAGAATGAAGCTATTTCCAGCTCCCCCATTTCCACATTCACAGGATGAAGCTATTTAAATCTCCCCAATTTCCACATTCACAGGATGAGGCTATTTCCACCTACCCCATTTCCACATTCACAGGATGAAGCTATTTCCAGCTCCCCCATTTCCACATTCACAGGATGAAGCTATTTAAATCTCCCCAATTTCCACATTCACAGGATGAGGCTATTTCCACCTACCCCATTTCCACATTCACAGGATGAAGCTATTTCCAGCTCCCCCATTTCCACATTCACAGGATGAAGCTATTTAAATCTCCCCAATTTCCACATTCACAGGATGAGGCTATTTCCACCTCCCCCATTTCCACATTCACAGGATGAAGCTATTTCCAGCTCCCCCATTTCCACATTCACAGGTTGAATCTATTTACACCTACCCCATTTCCACATTCACAGGATGAAGCTATTTACACCTCCCGCATTTCCACATTCACAGGATGAAGCTATTTACACCTCCCGCATTTCCACATTCACAGAATGAACCTATTTACACCTCCCCCATTTCCACATTCACAGGATGAGGCGATTTAAACCTCCCCCATTTCCACATTCACAGGATGAGGCTATTTAAACCTCCCCCATTTCCACGTTCACAGGATGAGGCTATTTACACCTCCCCCATTACCACATTCACAGGATGAGACTATTTCCACCGCCCCCATTTCCATATTCACAGGATGAGGCTATTTACACCTCCCCCTTTCAACATTCACAGAACGAGACTATTTACACCTCCCCCATTTCCACATTCACAGGATGAAGTGATTTACACCTCCCCCATTTCCACATTCACAGGATGAGACTATTTCCACCTCCCCCATTTCCACATTCACAGGACGAAGCTATTAACACCTCCACAATTTACACATACACAGGATGAGACTATTAACACCTCCTCCATTTCCACATTAACTGGATGAGGCTATTTCCACCTCCCACATTTCCACATTCACAGGAAGAGACTATTTACACCTCCCCCATTTCCACATTCACAGGATGAAGCTAATTAAACCTCCCCCCTTTCCACATTCACAGGAAGAATCTATTTACACATCCCCCATTTCCACATTCACAGGATGAATCTTTTTCCACCTCCCCCATTTCCACATTCACAGGATGAATCTATTTACACCTCCCCCATTTCCACATTCACAGGATGAAGCTATTTACAACTCCCCCATTTTCAAATTCACTGGATGAGATTATTTCCACCTCCTACATTTGCACATTCACAGGATGAAGCAATTTACAACTGCCCCATTTGCACATTCACAGGATGAGACTATTGAAACCTCGCCTCTTTTCCACATTCACAGGATGAAGCTATTTATACCTCACCCATTTCCACATTCACAGGATGAGGCTCTTTTCACCTCCCCGATATCCACATTCACAAAATGAAACGATTTACACCTCCCCCATTTCCACATTCACAGGATGAGACTATTTACACCTGCCCCATTTCCACAGTCACAGGATGAGACTACTTACACCTCCACCATTTCCACATTCATAGGATGAGGCTATTTACACCTCCCCAATTTCCACATTCACAGAATGAAGCTATTTACACCTCCCCCATCTCCACATTCACAGGATGAATCCATTTCCACCTCCCCCGTTTCCACATTCACAGGATGAAACTATTTACACCTCCCCCATGTCCACATTCACAGGATGAGACTATTTCCACCTCCCCCAATTCCACATTCAGAGGATGAGACAATTTACACCTCGCCCATTTCAACATTCACAGGATGAGGCTATTTACACCTCCCCAATTTCCACATTCACAGAATGAAGCTATTTACACCTCCCCCATCTCCACATTCACAGGATGAGACTATTTCCACATCCCCTATTTCCAAATTCACAGGATGAGACTATTTACACTTCCTCTATTTCCACATTCACAGGATGAGGCTATTTAAACCTCCCCCATTTCCACATTCACAGGATGAGGCTATTTAAACGTCCCCCATTTCCACGTTCACAGGATGAGGCTATTTACACCTCCCCCATTACCACATTCACAGGATGAGACTATTTCCACCGCCCCCATTTCCATATTCACAGGATGAGGCTATTTACACCTCCCCCTTTCAACATTCACAGAACGAGACTATTTACACCTCCCCCATTTCCACATTCACAGGATGAAGTGATTTACACCTCCCCCATTTCCACATTCACAGGATGAGACTATTTCCACCTCCCCCATTTCCACATTCACAGGACGAAGCTATTAACACCTCCACAATTTCCACATACACAGGATGAGACTATTAACACCTCCACCATTTTCACATTCACAGGATGAGACTATTTAAACCTCGACAATTTCCACATTCACAGGAAGAAGCTATTGACACCTCCCCCATTTCCTCATTCAAAGAATGAATTTATTTACACCTCCCCCATTTCCACATTCACAGGATGAATTTATTTACACCTCCCCCATTACCACATTCACAGGATGAGACTAATTCCACCTCCCCCATTTCCACATTCACAGGGTGAGACTATATACACCTCCCCCATTTCCACATTCACAGGATGAAGCTATTTACACCTGCCCCATTTCAACATTCACAGGTTGGAGCTATTTACACTTCCGCCATTGCCACATTCACAGGATGAGACTATTTCCACCTCCCCCATTTCCACATTCACAGGATGAGACTATTTCCACCTGCCCATTTCCACATTCACAGGATGAGACTTTTTACACCTCCTCCATTTCCATATTCACAGGATGAAGCTATTTACACCTCCCCCATTTCCACATTCACAGGATGAGACTATTTACACCTCCCCCATTTCCTCATTCACAGGATGAAGCTATTTATACCTCCGCCTTTCAACATTCACAGGATGCAACGATTTACACCTACCCCATTTCCACATTCAATGGATGAGGCTATTTAGACATCCCCCATTTACACATTCACAGGATGATGCAAGTTACACCTCCCCCATTTCCACATTCACAGGATGAGGCTATTTACACCTCCCCCATTTCCATGTTCACAGGATGAAGCTATTTACACCTCCCCCATTTCCACATTCACAGAATGAGACTATTTCCAACTCCATCATTTCCACATTCACAGGATGAGACTATTTACACCTGCCCCATCTGCACATTCCAAGATGAGACTATTGAAACCTCGCCTCTTTTCCACATTCACAGGATGAAGCTATTTACACCTCCCCCCTTTCAACATTCACAGGATGAGGCTATTTCCACCTCCCCCATTTCCACATTCACAGGATGAGACTATTTCCAACTCCCCACTTCCACATTCACAGGCTGAGACTATTTCCATCTCCCCCATTTTTACATTCACAGGATGAAGCTATTTACCCCTCCCCCATTTCCTAAATTCAAAGGATGAATTTATTTACACTTCCCCATTTCCACATTCACAGGATGAATTTATTTGCACCTCCCCCAATTTCCACATTCACAGGATGAGACTAATTCCACATCCCCCATTTCCACATTCACAGGGTGAGACTATTTACACCTCCCCCATTTCCACATTCACAGGATGAAGCTATTTACATCTGCCCCATTTCAACATTCACAGGATGAAGCTATTTACACTTGCGCCATCTCAACATTCACAGGATGAGACTGTTTCCACCTCCACCATTTCCACATTCACAGGATGAAGCTATTTACACCTCGCCCATTTCCACATTCACAGGATGAGACTATTTACACCTCCACCATTTCCACATTCACAGGATGAAGCTATTTATACCTCCGCCTTTCAACATTCACAGGATGAGACTGTTTATATCTTCCCCATTTCCACATTCACAGGATGAGGCTATTTACACATCCCCCATTTCCACATTCACAGGATGAGGCAATTTACACCTCCCCCATTTCCACATTCACAGGATGAGGCTACTTACACCTCCCCCATTTCCACATTCACAGGATGAGACTATTTCCACCTCCTCCATTTCCACATTCACAGGATGAAGCTATTTACACCTCGCCCATTTCCACATTCACAGGATGAGACTATTTACACCTCGCCCATTTCCACATTCACAGGATGAGACTATTTACACCTCCCCCATTTCCACATTCACAGGATGAAGCTATTTATACCTCCGCCTTTCAACATTCACAGGATGCGACTATTTACACCTCCCCCATTTCCACAATCACAGCATGAGACTATTTACACCTCCCCCATTTTCACATTCACAGCATGAAGCTATTTATACCTCCGCCTTTCAACATTCACAGGATGAGACTGTTTATATCTCCCCCATTTCCACATTCACAGGATGAGGCTATTTGCACATCCCCCATTTCCACATTCACAGGATGAGGCAATTTACACCTCGCCCATTTCCACATTCACAGGATGAGGCTACTTACACCTCCCCATTTCCACATTCACAGGATGAGGCTATTTAAACCTCCCCCATTTCTACATTCACAGGATGAATCTATTTCCACCTCCCCCATTTCCACATTCACTGGTTGAAGCTATTTTCACCTCCGCCTTTCAACATTCACAGGATGAATTTATTTACACATCCCCCATTTCCACATTCACAGGACGAAGCTATTTACACCTCCCCAATTTCCACATTCACAGGATGAGACTATTTACACCTCCTCCATTTCCACATACACAGGATGAGATTATTGACACCTCCCCCATTTCCACATTCATTGGATGCGACTATTTCCACCTCCCCCATTTCCACATTCACAGGAAGAGACTATTTACACTTCACCCATTTCCACATTCACAGGATGAAGCTATTTACACCTGCCGCATTTCCACATTCACAGGATGAGGCTATTTACACCTCCCCCATTTCCACGTTCACAGGATGAGGCTATTTACTCCTCCCCCATTTCCACATTCACAGGATGAGGCTATTTACACCTCCACGATTTCCACATTCACAGAATGAAACTATTTACACCACCCCCATTTCCACATTCACAGCATGAGACTATTTACACTTCCCCCATTTTCTTATTCACAGGATGAAGCTATTTATACCTCCGCCTTTCAACATTCACAGGATGAGACTGTTTATATCTCCCCCATTTCCACATTCACAGGATGAGCCTATTTACACATCCCCCATTTCCACATTCACAGGATGTTGCAAGTTACACCTCCCCCATTTCCACATTCACAGGATGAGGCTATTTACACCTCCCCCATTTCCACATTCACAGGATGAGGCTATTTACACCTCCCCCATTTCCACATTCACAGGATGAAGCTATATACACCTCCCACATTTCCAAATTGACAGGATGAGACTATTTCCAACTACCCCATTTCCACATTCACAGGATGAGACTATTTACACCTGCTCCATCTGCACATTCCAAGATGAGACTATTGAAACCTCGCCTCTTTTCCACATTCACAGGATGAAGCTAGTTACACCTCCCCCCTTTCAACATTCACAGGATGAGGCTATTTCCACCTCTCCCATTTCCACATTCACAGGATGAGGCTATTTAAACCTCCCCCATTTCCACATTCACAGGATGAATTTAGTTACACCTCCCCCATTTCCACATTCACAGGATGAGACCTCTTCTACCTCCCCTATTTCCACATTCCCAGGACGAAGCTATTTACACATCCCCAATTTCCACATTCAGAGGATGAGACTATTTACACCTCCTCCATTTCCACATACACAGGATGAGATTATTTACACCTCCCCCATTTCCACATTCACTGGATGAGGCTATTTCCACCTCCCCCATTTCCACATTCACAGGAAGAGACTATTTACACCTCCCCCATTTCCACATTGACAGGATGAAGCTAATTACACCTCCCCCATTTCCACATACACAGGATGAATCTATTTCCACCTCCCCCATTTACACATTCACGGGATGAATCTATTTACACCTCCCCCATTTCCACATTCACAGGATGAGATTATTTCCACCTCCTCCATTTGCACATTCATAGCATGAAGCTATTTTGAACAAAGCCTTTCAACAAGCACTGGATGAAGCTTTTACACCTCCCTCATTTCCACATTCACAGGATGAGACTATTTACACCTCCCCCATTTCCACATTCACAGAATGAGACTATTTCCACCTCCACCATTTCCACATTCATAGGATGAGACTATTTACACATCCCCCATCTCAACATTCACAGGATGAAGCCAGTTTCACCTCCCCCCGTTTGACATACACAGGATGAAGCTATGTACACCTCCCCCATTTCCACATTCAGACGATGAGACTATTTACACCTCCCCCATTTCTACAAGCTCTGGATGAGACTATTTATACCTCCCCCATTTACACATTCACACGATGAGACTATTTACACATCCGCCATTTCCACATTCACAGAATGTGATTATTTACACCCCCCCTATTTGCACATTCACAGGATGAATCTATTTCCACCTCTCCCATTTCCACATTCACGGATTGAATCTATTTACATCTACATTTACATTTACGAAGCTATCTACACCTCGCCGATTTCCACATTCACAGGATGAGACTATGTACACCTCCTCCATTTCCACATACACAGGATGAGATTATTTACACCTCCCCCATTTCCACATTCACTGGATGAGACTAGTTCCACCTCCCCCATTTCCAAATTCACAGGAAGAGACTATTTACACCTCCCCCATTTCCACATTCACAGGATGAAGCTAATTAAACCTCCCCCCTTTCCACATTCACACGAAGAAGCTATTTACACCTCCCCAATTTCCACATTCACAGGATGAATCTATTTCCACCTCCCCCGTTTCCACATTCACAGGATCAATCGATTTACACCTCCCCCATTTCCACATTCACAGGATGAAGCTATTGACACCTCCCCCATTTCCAAATTCACTGGATGACATTATTTCCACCTCCTCCATTTGCACATTCACAGGATGAAGCTATTTACACCACCCCCATTTCCACAATCACAGGATGAGACTATTTAAACTGCCCCATTTGCACATTCACAGGATGAGACTAATCAAACCTCGTCTCTGTTCCACATTCACAAGATGAAGCTATTTACACCTCCCCCCTTTCAACATTCACAGGATGAGACTACTTACACCTCCCCCATTTGCACATTCACAAGATGTGACTATTGAAACCTCGCCTCTTTTCCACAATCACAGGATGAAGCTATTTACACCTCCCCCTTTCAACATGCACAGGATGAAACTATTCACACCTCCAGCATTTCCACATTCACAGGATGAGTCTATTTACTCCTCCCCCATTTCCACATTCACAGCATGAAGCTATTTATACCTCCGCCTTTCAACATTCACAGGATGAGACTACTTACACCTCCCCCATTTGCACATTCACAGGTTGAGGCTATTAACAACCCCCTCCCCCCCACATTTCCACATTCACAAGATGAGGCTATTTACACCTCCCCCATTTCCACATTCACAGGATGAATCTATTTCCACCTCCCCCATTTCCATATTCACAGGATGAATCTATTTCCACCTCCCTCATTTCCACATTCACAGGATGAGGCTATTTCCACCTCCCCCATTTCCACATTCACGGGATGAATCTATTTACACCTCCCCCATTTCCGCATTCACAGGATGAGATTATTTCCACCTCCTCCATTTGCACATTCATAGCATGAAGCTATTTTGAACAACGCCTTTCAACAAGCACTGGATGAAGCTTTTACACCTCCCTCATTTCCACATTCACAGGATGAGACTATTTACACCTCCCCCATTTCCACATTCACAGGATGAGACTATTTACACCTCCCCCATTTCCACATTCACAGAAAGAGACTATTTCCACCTCCACCATTTCCACATTCATAGGATGAGACTATTTACACATCCCCCATCTCAACATTCACAGGATGAAGCCAGTTTCACCTCCCCCCGTTTGACATACACAGGATGAAGCTATGTACACCTCCCCCATTTCCACATTCAGACGATGAGACTATTTACACCTCCCCCATTTCTACAAGCTCTGGATGAGACTATTTATACCTCCCCCATTTACACATTCACACGATGAGACTATTTACACATCCGCCATTTCCACATTCACAGAATGTGATTATTTACACCCCCCCTATTTGCACATTCACAGGATGAATCTATTTCCACCTCTCCCATTTCCACATTCACGGATTGAATCTATTTACATCTACATTTACATTTACGAAGCTATCTACACCTCGCCGATTTCCACATTCACAGGATGAGACTATGTACACCTCCTCCATTTCCACATACACAGGATGAGATTATTTACACCTCCCCCATTTCCACATTCACTGGATGAGACTAGTTCCACCTCCCCCATTTCCAAATTCACAGGAAGAGACTATTTACACCTCCCCCATTTCCACATTCACAGAATGAAGCTAATTAAACCTCCCCCCTTTCCACATTCACACGAAGAAGCTATTTACACCTCCCCAATTTCCACATTCACAGGATGAATCTATTTCCACCTCCCCCGTTTCCACATTCACAGGATCAATCGATTTACACCTCCCCCATTTCCACATTCACAGGATGAAGCTATTGACACCGCCCCCATTTCCAAATTCACTGGATGACATTATTTCCACCTCCTCCATTTGCACATTCACAGGATGAGGCTATTTACACCACCCCCATTTCCACAATCACAGGATGAGACTTTTTAAACTGCCCCATTTGCACATTCACAGGATGAGACTAATCAAACCTCGTCTCTGTTCCACATTCACAAGATGAAGCTATTTACACCTCCCCCCTTTCAACATTCACAGGATGAGACTATTAACACCTGCCCCATTTGCACATTCACAAGATGTGACTATTGAAACCTCGCCTCTTTTCCACAATCACAGGATGAAGCTATTTACACCTCCCCCTTTCAACATGCACAGGATGAAACTATTCACACCTCCAGCATTTCCACATTCACAGGATGAGTCTATTTACTCCTCCCCCATTTCCACATTCACAGCATGAAGCTATTTATACCTCCGCCTTTCAACATTCACAGGATGAGACTACTTACACCTCCCCCATTTGCACATTCACAGGTTGAGGCTATTAACAACCCCCTCCCCCCCACATTTCCACATTCACAAGATGAGGCTATTTACACCTCCCCCATTTCCACATTCACAGGATGAATCTATTTCCACCTCCCCCATTTCCATATTCACAGGATGAATCTATTTCCACCTCCCTCATTTCCACATTCACAGGATGAGGCTATTTCCACCTCCCCCATTTCCACATTCACAGGATGAAGCTATTTTCACCACCGCCTTTCGACATTCACAGGATGAGACTATTTACACCTCCCCCATTTCCACATTCACAGGATGAGACTATTTACACCTCCCCCATTTCCACATTCACAGGATGAGACTATTTACACCTCCCCCATTTCCACATTCACAATCTGAGACTATTTACACCTCCCCCATTTCCACATTCACAGGATGAGACTATTTACACCTGCCCCATTTGCACATTCCAAGATGAGACTATTGAAACCTCGTCTCTTTTCCACATTCACAGGATGAAGCTATTTACACCTCCCCCCTTTCAACATTCACAGGATGAGGCTTTTTCCACCTCCCCCATTTCTACGTTCACAGGATGAGGCTATTTACACCTCCCCCATTTCCACATTCACAGGATGAGACTATTTACACCTCCCGCATTTCCACATTCACTGGATGAGGCTATTTCCACCTCCCCCATTTCCACATTCACAGGAAGAAACTATTTACACCTCCCCCATTTCCACATACACAGGATGAATCTATTTCCACCTCCCCCATTTCCACATTCACAGGATGAAGCTATTTACACCTCCCCCATTTCCAAATTCACTGGATGAAGCTGTTTACACCTCGCCCATTTCCAAATTCACTGGATGAGATTATTTCCACCTCCTCCATTTGCACATTCACAGGATGAAGCTATTTTGACCTCCGCCTTTCAACATGCACTGGATGAAGCTTTTACACCTCCCTCATTTCCACATTCAAAGGATGAGACTATTTACGCCTCGCCCATTTCCACATTCACAGGATGAAGCTATTTACCCCTCCCCCATTTCCTAAATTCAAAGGATGAATTTATTTACACTTCCCCATTTCCACATTCACAGGATGAATTTATTTACACCTCCCCCAATTTCCACATTCACAGGATGAGACTAATTCCACATCCCCCATTTCCACATTCACAGGGTGAGACTATTTACACCTCCCCCATTTCCACATTCACAGGATGAAGCTATTTACATCTGCCCCATTTCAACATTCACAGGATGAAGCTATTTACACTTCCGCCATCTCAACATTCACAGGATGAGACTGTTTCCACCTCGCCCATTTCCACATTCACAGGATGAGACTATTTACACCTCCACCATTTCCACATTCACAGGATGAAGCTATTTATACCTCCGCCTTTCAACATTCACAGGATGAGACTGTTTATATCTTCCCCATTTCCACATTCACAGGATGAGGCTACTTACACCTCCCCCATTTCCACATTCACAGGATGAGACTATTTCCACCTCCTCCATTTCCACATTCACAGGATGAAGCTATTTACACCTCGCCCATTTCCACATTCACAGGATGAGACTACTTACACCTCGCCCATTTCCACATTCACAGGATGAGACTATTTACACCTCCCCAATTTCCACATTCACAGGATGAAGCTATTTATACCTCCGCCTTTCAACATTCACAGGATGCGGCTATTTACACCTCCCCCATTTCCACAATCACAGCATGAGACTATTTACACCTCCCCCATTTTCACATTCACAGCATGAAGCTATTTATACCTCCGCCTTTCAACATTCACAGGATGAGACTGTTTATATCTCCCCCATTTCCACATTCACAGGATGAGGCTATTTGCACATCCCCCATTTCCACATTCACAGGATGAGGCAATTTACACCTCGCCCATTTCCACATTCACAGGATGAGGCTACTTACACCTCCCCCATTTCCACATTCACAGGATGAGGCTATTTAAACCTCCCCCATTTCTACATTCACAGGATGAATCTATTTCCACCTCCCACATTTCCACATTCACTGGTTGAAGCTATTTTCACCTCCGCCTTTCAACATTCACAGGATGAATTTATTTACACATCCCCCATTTCCACATTCACAGGATGAGACTATTTCCACATCCCCCATTTCCACATTCACAGGACGAAGCTATTTACACCTCCCCAATTTCCACATTCACAGGATGAGACTATTTACACCTCCTCCATTTCCACATACACAGGATGAGATTATTGACACCTCCCCCATTTCCACATTCATTGGATGCGACTATTTCCACCTCCCCCATTTCCACATTCACAGGAAGAGACTATTTACACTTCACCCATTTCCACATTCACAGGATGAAGCTATTTACACCTGCCGCATTTCCACATTCACAGGATGAGGCTATTTACACCTCCCCCATTTCCACGTTCACAGGATGAGGCTATTTACACCTCCCCCATTTCCACATTCACAGGATGAGGCTATTTACTCCTCCCCCATTTCCACATTCACAGAATGAGGCTATTTACACCTCCACGATTTCCACATTCACAGAATGAAACTATTTACACCACCCCCATTTCCACATTCACAGGATGAGACTATTTACACCTCCCCCATTTCCACATTCACAGCATGAGACTATTTACACTTCCCCCATTTTCTCATACACAGGATGAAGCTATTTATACCTCCGCCTTTCAACATTCACAGGATGAGACTGTTTATATCTCCCTCATTTCCACATTCACAGGATGAGGCTATTTACACATCCCCCATTTCCACATTCACAGGATGTTGCAAGATACACCTCCCCCATTTCCACATTCACAGGATGAGGCTATTTACACCTCCCCCATTTCCACATTCACAGGATGAGGCTATTTACACCTCCCCCATTTCCACATTCACAAGATGAAGCTATATACACCTCCCACATTTCCACATTCACTGGTTGAAGCTATTTTCACCTCCGCCTTTCAACATTCACAGGATGAATTTATTTACACATCCCCCATTTCCACATTCACAGGATGAGACTATTTCCACATCCCCCATTTCCACATTCACAGGACGAAGCTATTTACACCTCCCCAATTTCCACATTCACAGGATGAGACTATTTACACCTCCTCCATTTCCACATACACAGGATGAGATTATTGACACCTCCCCCATTTCCACATTCATTGGATGCGACTATTTCCACCTCCCCCATTTCCACATTCACAGGAAGAGACTATTTACACATCCCCCATTTCCACATTCACAGGATGTTGCAAGTTACACCTCCCCCATTTCCACATTCACAGGATGAGGCTATTTACACCTCCCCCATTTCCACATTCACAGGATGAGGCTATTTACACCTCCCCCATTTCCACATTCACAGGATGAAGCTATATACACCTCCCACATTCCAAATTGACAGGATGAGACTATTTCCAACTACACCATTTCCACATTCACAGGATGAGACTATTTACACCTGCTCCATCTGCACATTCCAAGATGAGACTATTGAAACCTCGCCTCTTTTCCACAATCACAGGATGAAGCTATTTACACCTCCCCCTTTCAACATGCACAGGATGAAACTATTCACACCTCCAGCATTTCCACATTCACAGGATGAGTCTATTTACTCCTCCCCCATTTCCACATTCACAGCATGAAGCTATTTATACCTCCGCCTTTCAACATTCACAGGATGAGACCTCTTCTACCTCCCCTATTTCCACATTCCCAGGACGAAGCTATTTACACATCCCCAATTTCCACATTCAGAGGATGAGACTATTTACACCTCCTCCATTTCCACATACACAGGATGAGATTATTTACACCTCCCCCATTTCCACATTCACTGGATGAGGCTATTTCCACCTCCCCCATTTCCACATTCACAGGAAGAGACTATTTACACCTCCCCCATTTCCACATTGACAGGATGAAGCTAATTACACCTCCCCCATTTCCACATACACAGGATGAATCTATTTCCACCTCCCCCATTTACACATTCACGGGATGAATCTATTTACACCTCCCCCATTTCCGCGTTCACAGGATGAGATTATTTCCACCTCCTCCATTTGCACATTCATAGCATGAAGCTATTTTGAACAACGCCTTTCAACAAGCACTGGATGAAGCTTTTACACCTCCCTCATTTCCACATTCACAGGATGAGACTATTTACACCTCCCCCATTTCCACATTCACAGAATGAGACTATTTCCACCTCCACCATTTCCACATTCATATTTGAGACTATTTACACATCCCCCATCTCAACATTCACAGGATGAAGCCAGTTTCACCTCCCCCCGTTTGACATACACAGGATGAAGCTATGTACACCTCCCCCATTTCCACATTCAGACGATGAGACTATTTACACCTCCCCCATTTCTACAAGCTCTGGATGAGACTATTTATACCTCCCCCATTTACACATTCACACGATGAGACTATTTACACATCCGCCATTTCCACATTCACAGAATGTGATTATTTACACCCCCCCTATTTGCACATTCACAGGATGAATCTATTTCCACCTCTCCCATTTCCACATTCACGGATTGAATCTATTTACATCTACATTTACATTTACGAAGCTATCTACACCTCGCCGATTTCCACATTCACAGGATGAGACTATGTACACCTCCTCCATTTCCACATACACAGGATGAGATTATTTACACCTCCCCCATTTCCACATTCACTGGATGAGACTAGTTCCACCTCCCCCATTTCCAAATTCATAGGAAGAGACTATTTACACCTCCCCCATTTCCACATTCACAGGATGAAGCTAATTAAACCTCCCCCCTTTCCACATTCACACGAAGAAGCTATTTACACCTCCCCAATTTCCACATTCACAGGATGAATCTATTTCCACCTCCCCTGTTTCCACATTCACAGGATCAATCGATTTACACCTCCCCCATTTCCACATTCACAGGATGAAGCTATTGACACCGCCCCCATTTCCAAATTCACTGGATGACATTATTTCCACCTCCTCCATTTGCACATTCACAGAATGAAGCTATTTACACCACCCCCATTTCCACAATCACAGGATGAGACTATTTAAACTGCCCCATTTGCACATTCACAGGATGAGACTAATCAAACCTCGTCTCTGTTCCACATTCACAAGATGAAGCTATTTACACCTCCCCCCTTTCAACATTCACAGGATGAGACTATTAACACCTGCCCCATTTGCACATTCACAAGATGTGACTATTGAAACCTCGCCTCTTTTCCACAATCACAGGATGAAGCTATTTACACCTCCCCCTTTCAACATGCACAGGATGAAACTATTCACACCTCCAGCATTTCCACATTCACAGGATGAGTCTATTTACTCCTCCCCCATTTCCACATTCACAGCATGAAGCTATTTATACCTCCGCCTTTCAACATTCACAGGATGAGACTACTTACACCTCCCCCATTTGCACATTCACAGGTTGAGGCTATTAACAACCCCCTCCCCCCCACATTTCCACATTCACAAGATGAGGCTATTTACACCTCCCCCATTTCCACATTCACAGGATGAATCTATTTCCACCTCCCCCATTTCCATATTCACAGGATGAATCTATTTCCACCTCCCTCATTTCCACATTCACAGGATGAGGCTATTTCCACCTCCCCCATTTCCACATTCACAGGATGAAGCTATTTTCACCACCGCCTTTCGACATTCACAGGATGAGACTATTTACACCTCCCCCATTTCCACATTCACAGGATGAGACTATTTACACCTCCCCCATTTCCACATTCACAGGATGAGACTATTTACACCTCCCCCATTTCCACATTCACAATCTGAGACTATTTACACCTCCCCCATTTCCACATTCACAGGATGAGACTATTTACACCTGCCCCATTTGCACATTCCAAGATGAGACTATTGAAACCTCGTCTCTTTTCCACATTCACAGGATGAAGCTATTTACACCTCCCCCCTTTCAACATTCACAGGATGAGGCTTTTTCCACCTCCCCCATTTCTACGTTCACAGGATGAGGCTATTTACACCTCCCCCATTTCCACATTCACAGGATGAGACTATTTACACCTCCCGCATTTCCACATTCACTGGATGAGGCTATTTCCACCTCCCCCATTTCCACATTCACACGATGAGACTATTTACACATCCGCCATTTCCACATTCACAGAATGTGATTATTTACACCCCCCCTATTTGCACATTCACAGGATGAATCTACTTCCACCTCTCCCATTTCCACATTCACGGATTGAATCTATTTACATCTACATTTGCATTTACGAAGCTATCTACACCTCGCCGATTTCCACATTCACAGGATGAGACTATGTACACCTCCTCCATTTCCACATTCACAGAATGAGGCTATTTACACCTCCCCCATTTCCACGTTCACAGGATGAGGCTATTTACACCTCCCCCCTTTCAACATTCACAGGATGAGGCTATTTACACCTCCCCCATTTCCACATTCACAGGATGAGACTATTTCCAACTCCCCACTTCCAAATTCACTGGATTAGATTATTTCCACCTCCTCCATTTGCACATTCACAGGATGAAGCTATTTTGACCTCCGCCTTTCAACATGCACTGGATGAAGCTTTTACACCTCCCTCATTTCCACATTCAAAGGATGAGACTATTTACGCCTCGCCCATTTCCACATTCACAGGATGAAGCTATTTACCCCTCCCCCATTTCCTAAATTCAAAGGATGAATTTATTTACACTTCCCCATTTCCACATTCACAGGATGAATTTATTTACACCTCCCCCAATTTCCACATTCACAGGATGAGACTAATTCCACATCCCCCATTTCCACATTCACAGGGTGAGACTATTTACACCTCCCGCATTTCCACATTCACAGGATGAAGCTATTTACATCTGCCCCATTTCAACATTCACAGGATGAAGCTATTTACACTTCCGCCATCTCAACATTCACAGGATGAGACTGTTTCCACCTCCACCATTTCCACATTCACAGGATGAAGCTATTTACACCTCGCCCATTTCCACATTCACAGGATGAGACTATTTACACCTCCACCATTTCCACATTCACAGGATGAAGCTATTTATACCTCCGCCTTTCAACATTCACAGGATGAGACTGTTTATATCTTCCCCATTTCCACATTCACAGGATGAGGCTATTTACACATCCCCCATTTCCACATTCACAGGATGAGGCAATTTACACCTCCCCCATTTCCACATTCACAGGATGAGGCTACTTACACCTCCCCCATTTCCACATTCACAGGATGAGACTATTTCCACCTCCTCCATTTCCACATTCACAGGATGAAGCTATTTACACCTCGCCCATTTCCACATTCACAGGATGAGACTATTTACACCTCGCCCATTTCCACATTCACAGGATGAGACTATTTACACCTCCCCCATTTCCACATTCACAGGATGAAGCTATTTATACCTCCGCCTTTCAACATTCACAGGATGCGACTATTTACACCTCCCCCATTTCCACAATCACAGCATGAGACTATTTACACCTCCCCCATTTTCACATTCACAGCATGAAGCTATTTATACCTCCGCCTTTCAACATTCACAGGATGAGACTGTTTATATCTCCCCCATTTCCACATTCACAGGATGAGGCTATTTGCACATACCCCATTTCCACATTCACAGGATGAGGCAATTTACACCTCCCCCATTTCCACATTCACAGGATGAGGCTATTTAAACCTCCCCCATTTCTACATTCACAGGATGAATCTATTTCCACCTACCCCATTTCCACATTCACTGGTTGAAGCTATTTTCACCTCTGCCTTTCAACATTCACAGGATGAATTTATTTACACATCCCCCATTTCCACATTCACAGGATGAGACTATTTCCACATCCCCCATTTCCACATTCACAGGACGAAGCTATTTACACCTCCCCAATTTCCACATTCACAGGATGAGACTATTTACACCTCCTCCATTTCCACATACACAGGATGAGATTATTGACACCTCCCCCATTTCCACATTCATTGGATGCGACTATTTCCACCTCCCCCATTTCCACATTCACAGGAAGAGACTATTTACACTTCACCCATTTCCACATTCACAGGATGAAGCTATTTACACCTGCCGCATTTCCACATTCACAGGATGAGGCTATTTACACCTCCCCCATTTCCACGTTCACAGGATGAGGCTATTTACACCTCCCCCATTTCCACATTCACAGGATGAGGCTATTTACTCCTCCCCCATTTCCACATTCACAGGATGAGGCTATTCACACCTCCACGATTTCCACATTCACAGAATGAAACTATTTACACCACCCCCATTTCCACATTCACAGCATGAGACTATTTACACTTCCCCCATTTTCTCATACACAGGATGAAGCTATTTATACCTCCGCCTTTCAACATTCACAGGATGAGACTGTTTATATCTCCCCCATTTCCACATTCACAGGATGAGGCTATTTACACATCCCCCATTTCCACATTCACAGGATGTTGCAAGATACACCTCCCCCATTTCCACATTCACAGGATGAGGCTATTTACACCTCCCCCATTTCCACATTCACAGGATGAGGCTATTTACACCTCCCCCATTTCCACATTCACAAGATGAAGCTATATACACCTCCCACATTTCCACATTCACTGGTTGAAGCTATTTTCACCTCCGCCTTTCAACATTCACAGGATGAATTTATTTACACATACCCCATTTCAACATTCACAGGATGAGACTGTTTATATCTCCCCCATTTCCACATTCACAGGATGAGGCTATTTACACATCCCCCATTTCCACATTCACAGGATGTTGCAAGATACACCTCCCCCATTTCCACATTCACAGGATGAGGCTATTTACACCTCCCCCATTTCCACATTCACAGGATGAGGCTATTTACACCTCCCCCATTTCCACATTCACAAGATGAAGCTATATACACCTCCCACATTTCCACATTCACTGGTTGAAGCTATTTTCACCTCCGCCTTTCAACATTCACAGGATGAATTTATTTACACATCCCCCATTTCCACATTCACAGGATGAGACTATTTCCACATCCCCCATTTCCACATTCACAGGACGAAGCTATTTACACCTCCCCAATTTCCACATTCACAGGATGAGACTATTTACACCTCCTCCATTTCCACATACACAGGATGAGATTATTGACACCTCCCCCATTTCCACATTCATTGGATGCGACTATTTCCACCTCCCCCATTTCCACATTCACAGGAAGAGACTATTTACACATCCCCCATTTCCACATTCACAGGATGTTGCAAGTTACACCTCCCCCATTTCCACATTCACAGGATGAGGCTATTTACACCTCCCCCATTTCCACATTCACAGGATGAGGCTATTTACACCTCCCCCATTTCCACATTCACAGGATGAAGCTATATACACCTCCCACATTCCAAATTGACAGGATGAGACTATTTCCAACTACCCCATTTCCACATTCACAGGATGAGACTATTTACACCTGCTCCATCTGCACATTCCAAGATGAGACTATTGAAACCTCGCCTCTTTTCCACATTCACAGGATGAAGCTAGTTACACCTCCCCCCTTTCAACATTCACAGGATGAGGCTATTTCCACCTCCCCCATTTCCACATTCACAGGATGAGGCTATTTAAACCTCCCCCATTTCCACATTCACAGGATGAATTTAGTTACACCTCCCCCATTTCCACATTCACAGGATGAGACCTCTTCTACCTCCCCTATTTCCACATTCCCAGGACGAAGCTATTTACACATCCCCAATTTCCACATTCAGAGGATGAGACTATTTACACCTCCTCCATTTCCACATACACAGGATGAGATTATTTACACCTCCCCCATTTCCACATTCACTGGATGAGGCTATTTCCACCTCCCCCATTTCCACATTCACAGGAAGAGACTATTTACACCTCCCCCATTTCCACATTGACAGGATGAAGCTAATTACACCTCCCCCATTTCCACATACACAGGATGAATCTATTTCCACCTCCCCCATTTACACATTCACGGGATGAATCTATTTACACCTCCCCCATTTCCGCGTTCACAGGATGAGATTATTTCCACCTCCTCCATTTGCACATTCATAGCATGAAGCTATTTTGAACAACGCCTTTCAACAAGCACTGGATGAAGCTTTTACACCTCCCTCATTTCCACATTCACAGGATGAGACTATTTACACCTCCCCCATTTCCACATTCACAGAATGAGACTATTTCCACCTCCACCATTTCCACATTCATAGGATGAGACTATTTACACATCCCCCATCTCAACATTCACAGGATGAAGCCAGTTTCACCTCCCCCCGTTTGACATACACAGGATGAAGCTATGTACACCTCCCCCATTTCCACATTCAGACGATGAGACTATTTACACCTCCCCCATTTCTACAAGCTCTGGATGAGACTATTTATACCTCCCCCATTTACACATTCACACGATGAGACTATTTACACATCCGCCATTTCCACATTCACAGAATGTGATTATTTACACCCCCCCTATTTGCACATTCACAGGATGAATCTATTTCCACCTCTCCCATTTCCACATTCACGGATTGAATCTATTTACATCTACATTTACATTTACGAAGCTATCTACACCTCGCCGATTTCCACATTCACAGGATGAGACTATGTACACCTCCTCCATTTCCACATACACAGGATGAGATTATTTACACCTCCCCCATTTCCACATTCACTGGATGAGACTAGTTCCACCTCCCCCATTTCCAAATTCACAGGAAGAGACTATTTACACCTCCCCCATTTCCACATTCACAGGATGAAGCTAATTAAACCTCCCCCCTTTCCACATTCAAACGAAGAAGCTATTTACACCTCCCCAATTTCCACATTACAGGATGAATCTATTTCCACCTCCCCCGTTTCCACATTCACAGGATCAATCGATTTACACCTCCCCCATTTCCACATTCACAGGATGAAGCTATTGACACCGCCCCCATTTCCAAATTCACTGGATGACATTATTTCCACCTCCTCCATTTGCACATTCACAGAATGAAGCTATTTACACCACCCCCATTTCCACAATCACAGGATGAGACTATTTAAACTGCCCCATTTGCACATTCACAGGATGAGACTAATCAAACCTCGTCTCTGTTCCACATTCACAAGATGAAGCTATTTACACCTCCCCCCTTTCAACATTCACAGGATGAGACTATTAACACCTGCCCCATTTGCACATTCACAAGATGTGACTATTGAAACCTCGCCTCTTTTCCACAATCACAGGATGAAGCTATTTACACCTCCCCCTTTCAACATGCACAGGATGAAACTATTCACACCTCCAGCATTTCCACATTCACAGGATGAGTCTATTTACTCCTCCCCCATTTCCACATTCACAGCATGAAGCTATTTATACCTCCGCCTTTCAACATTCACAGGATGAGACTACTTACACCTCCCCCATTTGCACATTCACAGGTTGAGGCTATTAACAACCCCCTCCCCCCCACATTTCCACATTCACAAGATGAGGCTATTTACACCTCCCCCATTTCCACATTCACAGGATGAATCTATTTCCACCTCCCCCATTTCCATATTCACAGGATGAATCTATTTCCACCTCCCTCATTTCCACATTCACAGGATGAGGCTATTTCCACCTCCCCCATTTCCACATTCACAGGATGAAGCTATTTTCACCACCGCCTTTCGACATTCACAGGATGAGACTATTTACACCTCCCCCATTTCCACATTCACAGGATGAGACTATTTACACCTCCCCCATTTCCACATTCACAGGATGAGACTATTTACACCTCCCACATTTCCACATTCACAATCTGAGACTATTTACACCTCCCCCATTTCCACATTCACAGGATGAGACTATTTACACCTGCCCCATTTGCACATTCCAAGATGAGACTATTGAAACCTCGTCTCTTTTCCACATTCACAGGATGAAGCTATTTACACCTCCCCCCTTTCAACATTCACAGGATGAGGCTTTTTCCACCTCCCCCATTTCCACATTCACAGGATGAGACTATTTCCATCTCCCCATTTCCACATTCACAGGATGAGACTATTTCCATCTCCCCATTTCCACATTCACAGGATGAGACTATTTCCATCTGCCCCAGTTCCACATTCACAGGATGAGACTGTTTACACAACCCCCATTTCTACGTTCACAGGATGAGGCTATTTACACCTCCCCCAGTACCACATTCACAGGATGAGACTATTTACACCTCCCGCATTTCCACATTCACTGGATGAGACTATTTCCACCTCCCCCATTTCCACATTCACAAGAAGAAACTATTTACACCTCCCCTATTTCCACATACACAGGATGAATCTATTTCCACCTCCCCCATTTCCACATTCACAGGATGAAGCTATTTACACCTCCCCCATTTCCAAATTCACTGGATGAAGCTATTTACACCTCCCCCATTTCCAAATTCACTGGATGAGATTATTTCCACCTCCTCCATTTGCACATTCACAGGATGAAGCTATTTTGACCTCCGCCTTTCAACATGCACTGGATGAAGCTTTTACACCTCCCCCATTTCCACATTCACAGGATGAGACTATTTCCACCTGCCCATTTCCACATTCACAGGATGAGACTTTTTACACCTCCTCCATTTCCATATTCACAGGATGAAGCTATTTACACCTCCCCCATTTCCACATTCACAGGATGAGACTATTTACACCTCCCCCATTTCCTCATTCACAGGATGAAGCTATTTATACCTCCGCCTTTCAACATTCACAGGATGCGACGATTTACACCTCCCCCATTTCCACATTCAATGGATGAGGCTATTTAGACATCCCCCATTTACACATTCACAGGATGATGCAAGTTACACCTCCCCCATTTCCACATTCACAGGATGAGGCTATTTACACCTCCCCCATTTCCATGTTCACAGGATGAAGCTATTTACACCTCCCCCATTTCCACATTCACAGAATGAGACTATTTCCAACTCCATCATTTCCACATTCACAGGATGAGACTATTTACACCTGCCCCATCTGCACATTCCAAGATGAGACTATTGAAACCTCGCCTCTTTTCCACATTCACAGGATGAAGCTATTTACACCTCCCCCCTTTCAACATTCACAGGATGAGGCTATTTCCACCTCCCCCATTTCCACATTCACAGGATGAGACTATTTCCAACTCCCCACTTCCACATTCACAGGCTGAGACTATTTCCATCTCCCCCATTTTTACATTCACAGGATGAGACTATTTACACCTCCCCCATTTACACGTTCACAGGATGAGGCTATTAACACCTCCCCCATTTCCACATTCAAAGGATGAGACTATTTACGCCTCGCCCATTTCCACATTCACAGGATGAAGCTATTTACCCCTCCCCCATTTCCTAAATTCAAAGGATGAATTTATTTACACTTCCCCATTTCCACATTCACAGGATGAATTTATTTACACCTCCCCCAATTTCCACATTCACAGGATGAGACTAATTCCACATCCCCCATTTCCACATTCACAGGGTGAGACTATTTACACCTCCCCCATTTCCACATTCACAGGATGAAGCTATTTACATCTGCCCCATTTCAACATTCACAGGATGAAGCTATTTACACTTCCGCCATCTCAACATTCACAGGATGAGACTGTTTCCACCTCCACCATTTCCACATTCACAGGATGAAGCTATTTACACCTCGCCCATTTCCACATTCACAGGATGAGACTATTTACACCTCCCCCATTTCCACATTCACAGGATGAAGCTATTTATACCTCCGCCTTTCAACATTCACAGGATGAGACTGTTTATATCTTCCCCATTTCCACATTCACAGGATGAGGCTATTTACACATCCCCCATTTCCACATTCACAGGATGAGGCAATTTACACCTCCCCCATTTCCACATTCACAGGATGAGGCTACTTACACCTCCCCCATTTCCACATTCACAGGATGAGACTATTTCCACCTCCTCCATTTCCACATTCACAGGATGAAGCTATTTACACCTCGCCCATTTCCACATTCACAGGATGAGACTATTTACACCTCGCCCATTTCCACATTCACAGGATGAGACTATTTACACCTCCCCCTTTTCCACATTCACAGGATGAAGCTATTTATACCTCCGCCTTTCAACATTCACAGGATGAGACTGTTTATATCTTCCCCATTTCCACATTCACAGGATGAGGCTATTTACACATCCCCCATTTCCACATTCACAGGATGAGGCAATTTACACCTCGCCCATTTCCACATTCACAGGATGAGGCTACCTTCACCTCCCCCATTTCCACATTCACAGGATGAGGCTATTTAAACCTCCCCCATTTCTACATTCACAGGATGAATCTATTTCCACCTCCCCCATTTCCACATTCACTGTTTGAAGCTATTTTCACCTCCGCCTTTCCACATTCACAGGACGAAGCTATTTACACCTCCCCAATTTCCACATTCACAGGATGAGACTATTTACACCTCCTCCATTTCCACATACACCGGATGAGATTATTGACACCTCCCCCATTTCCACATTCATTGGATGCGACTATTTCCACCTCCCCCATTTCCACATTCACAGGAAGAGACTATTTACACTTCACCCATTTCCACATTCACAGGATGAAGCTATTTACACCTGCCGCATTTCCACATTCACAGGATGAGGCTATTTACACCTCCCCCATTTCCACGTTCACAGGATGAGGCTATTTACACCTCCCCCATTTCCACATTCACAGGATGAGGCTATTTACTCCTCCCCCATTTCCACATTCACAGGATGAGGCTATTTACACCTCCACGATTTCCACATTCACAGAATGAAACTATTTACACCACCCCCATTTCCACATTCACAGCATGAGACTATTTACACTTCCCCCATTTCCTCATTCACAGGATGAAGCTATTTATACCTCCGCCTTTCAATATTCACAGGATGAGACTGTTTATATCTCCCCCATTTCCACATTCACAGGATGAGGCTATTTACACATCCCCCATTTCCACATTCACAGGATGTTGCAAGTTACACCTCCCCCATTTCCACATTCACAGGATGAGGCTATTTACACCTCTCCCATTTCCACATTCACAGGATGAGGCTATTTACACCTCCCCCATTTCCACATTCACAGGATGAAGCTATATACACCTCCCACATTTCCAAATTGACAGGATGAGACTATTTCCAACTACCCCATTTCCACATTCACAGGATGAGACTATTTACACCTGCTCCATCTGCACATTCCAAGATGAGACTATTGAAACCTCGCCTCTTTTCCACATTCACAGGATGAAGCTAGTTACACCTCCCCCCTTTCAACATTCACAGGATGAGGCTATTTCCACCTCCCCCATTTCCACATTCACAGGATGAGGCTATTTAAACCTCCCCCATTTCCACATTCACAGGATGAATTTAGTTACACCTCCCCCATTTCCACATCCACAGGATGAGACCTCTTCTACCTCCCCTATTTCCACATTCCCAGGACGAAGCTATTTACACATCCCCAATTTCCACATTCAGAGGATGAGACTATTTACACCTCCTCCATTTCCACATACACAGGATGAGATTATTTACACCTCCCCCATTTCCACATTCACTGGATGAGACTAGTTCCACCTCCCCCATTTCCAAATTCACAGGAAGAGACTATTTACACCTCCCCCATTTCCACATTGACAGGATGAAGCTAATTACACCTCCCCCATTTCCACATACACAGGATGAATCTATTTCCACCTCCCCCATTTACACATTCACGGGATGAATCTATTTACACCTCCCCCATTTCCGCATTCACAGGATGAGATTATTTCCACCTCCTCCATTTGCACATTCATAGCATGAAGCTATTTTGAACAACGCCTTTCAACAAGCACTGGATGAAGCTTTTACACCTCCCTCATTTCCACATTCACAGGATGAGACTATTTACACCTCCCCCATTTCCACATTCACAGGATGAGACTATTTACACCTCCCCCATTTCCACATTCACAGAAAGAGACTATTTCCACCTCCACCATTTCCACATTCATAGGATGAGACTATTTACACATCCCCCATCTCAACATTCACAGGATGAAGCCAGTTTCACCTCCCCCCGTTTGACATACACAGGATGAAGCTATGTACACCTCCCCCATTTCCACATTCAGACGATGAGACTATTTACACCTCCCCCATTTCTACAAGCTCTGGATGAGACTATTTATACCTCCCCCATTTACACATTCACACGATGAGACTATTTACACATCCGCCATTTCCACATTCACAGAATGTGATTATTTACACCCCCCCTATTTGCACATTCACAGGATGAATCTATTTCCACCTCTCCCATTTCCACATTCACGGATTGAATCTATTTACATCTACATTTACATTTACGAAGCTATCTACACCTCGCCGATTTCCACATTCACAGGATGAGACTATGTACACCTCCTCCATTTCCACATACACAGGATGAGATTATTTACACCTCCCCCATTTCCACATTCACTGGATGAGACTAGTTCCACCTCCCCCATTTCCAAATTCACAGGAAGAGACTATTTACACCTCCCCCATTTCCACATTCACAGGATGAAGCTAATTAAACCTCCCCCCTTTCCACATTCACACGAAGAAGCTATTTACACCTCCCCAATTTCCACATTCACAGGATGAATCTATTTCCACCTCCCCCGTTTCCACATTCACAGGATCAATCGATTTACACCTCCCCCATTTCCACATTCACAGGATGAAGCTATTGACACCTCCCCCATCTTCCAAATTCACTGGATGACATTATTTCCACCTCCTCCATTTGCACATTCACAGGATGAAGCTATTTACACCACCCCCATTTCCACAATCACAGGATGAGACTATTTAAACTGCCCCATTTGCACATTCACAGGATGAGACTAATCAAACCTCGTCTCTGTTCCACATTCACAAGATGAAGCTATTTACACCTCCCCCCTTTCAACATTCACAGGATGAGACTACTTACACCTCCCCCATTTGCACATTCACAAGATGTGACTATTGAAACCTCGCCTCTTTTCCACAATCACAGGATGAAGCTATTTACACCTCCCCCTTTCAACATGCACAGGATGAAACTATTCACACCTCCAGCATTTCCACATTCACAGGATGAGTCTATTTACTCCTCCCCCATTTCCACATTCACAGCATGAAGCTATTTATACCTCCGCCTTTCAACATTCACAGGATGAGACTACTTACACCTCCCCCATTTGCACATTCACAGGTTGAGGCTATTAACAACCCCCTCCCCCCCACATTTCCACATTCACAAGATGAGGCTATTTACACCTCCCCCATTTCCACATTCACAGGATGAATCTATTTCCACCTCCCCCATTTCCATATTCACAGGATGAATCTATTTCCACCTCCCTCATTTCCACATTCACAGGATGAGGCTATTTCCACCTCCCCCATTTCCACATTCACAGGATGAAGCTATTTTCACCACCGCCTTTCGACATTCACAGGATGAGACTATTTACACCTCCCCCATTTCCACATTCACAGGATGAGACTATTTACACCTCCCCCATTTCCACATTCACAGGATGAGACAATTTACACCTCCCCCCATTTCCACATTCACAATCTGAGACTATTTACACCTCCCCCATTTCCACATTCACAGGATGAGACTATTTACACCTGCCCCATTTGCACATTCCAAGATGAGACTATTGAAACCTCGTCTCTTTTCCACATTCACAGGATGAAGCTATTTACACCTCCCCCCTTTCAACATTCACAGGATGAGGCTTTTTCCACCTCCCCCATTTCTACGTTCACAGGATGAGGCTATTTACACCTCCCCCATTTCCACATTCACAGGATGAGACTATTTACACCTCCCGCATTTCCACATTCACTGGATGAGGCTATTTCCACCTCCCCCATTTCCACATTCACAGGAAGAAACTATTTACACCTCCCCCATTTCCACATACACAGGATGAATCTATTTCCACCTCCCCCATTTCCACATTCACAGGATGAAGCTATTTACACCTCCCCCTTTTCCAAATTCACTGGATGAAGCTGTTTACACCTAGCTCATTTCCAAATTCACTGGATGAGATTATTTCAACCTCCTCCATTTGCACATTCACAGGATGAAGCTATTTTGACCTCCGCCTTTCAACATGCACTGGATGAAGCTTTTACACCTCCCTCATTTCCACATTCAAAGGATGAGACTATTTACGCCTCGCCCATTTCCACATTCACAGGATGAAGCTATTTACCCCTCCCCCATTTCCTAAATTCAAAGGATGAATTTATTTACACTTCCCCGTTTCCACATTCACAGGATGAATTTATTTACACCTCCCCCAATTTCCACATTCACAGGATGAGACTAATTCCACATCCCCCATTTCCACATTCACAGGGTGAGACTATTTACACCTCCCGCATTTCCACATTCACAGGATGAAGCTATTTACATCTGCCCCATTTCAACATTCACAGGATGAAGCTATTTACACTTCCGCCATCTCAACATTCACAGGATGAGACTGTTTCCACCTCCACCATTTCCACATTCACAGGATGAAGCTATTTACACCTCGCCCATTTCCACATTCACAGGATGAGACTATTTACACCTCGCCCATTTCCACATTCACAGGATGAGACTATTTACACCTCCCCCATTTCCACATTCACAGGATGAAGCTATTTATACCTCCGCCTTTCAACATTCACAGGATGCGACTATTTACACCTCCCCCATTTCCACAATCACAGCATGAGACTATTTACACCTCCCCCATTTTCACATTCACAGCATGAAGCTATTTATACCTCCGCCTTTCAACATTCACAGGATGAGACTGTTTATATCTCCCCCATTTCCACATTCACAGGATGAGGCTATTTGCACATCCCCCATTTCCACATTCACAGGATGAGGCAATTTACACCTCGCCCATTTCCACATTCACAGGATGAGGCTACTTACACCTCCCCATTTCCACATTCACAGGATGAGGCTATTTAAACCTCCCCCATTTCTACATTCACAGGATGAATCTATTTCCACCTCCCCCATTTCCACATTCACTGGTTGAAGCTATTTTCACCTCCGCCTTTCAACATTCACAGGATGAATTTATTTACACATCCCCCATTTCCACATTCACAGGACGAAGCTATTTACACCTCCCCAATTTCCACATTCACAGGATGAGACTATTTACACCTCCTCCATTTCCACATACACAGGATGAGATTATTGACACCTCCCCCATTTCCACATTCATTGGATGCGACTATTTCCACCTCCCCCATTTCCACATTCACAGGAAGAGACTATTTACACTTCACCCATTTCCACATTCACAGGATGAAGCTATTTACACCTGCCGCATTTCCACATTCACAGGATGAGGCTATTTACACCTCCCCCATTTCCACGTTCACAGGATGAGGCTATTTACATCTCCCCCATTTCCACATTCACAGGATGAGGCTATTTAAACCTCCCCCATTTCTACATTCACAGGATGAATCTATTTCCACCTCCCCCATTTCCACATTCACTGGTTGAAGCTATTTTCACCTCTGCCTTTCAACATTCACAGGATGAATTTATTTACACATCCCCCATTTCCACATTCACAGGACGAAGCTATTTACACCTCCCCAATTTCCACATTCACAGGATGAGACTATTTACACCTCCTCCATTTCCACATACACAGGATGAGATTATTGACACCTCCCCCATTTCCACATTCATTGGATGCGACTATTTCCACCTCCCCCATTTCCACATTCACAGGAAGAGACTATTTACACTTCACCCATTTCCACATTCACAGGATGAAGCTATTTACACCTGCCGCATTTCCACATTCACAGGATGAGGCTATTTACACCTCCCCCATTTCCACATTCACAGGATGAGGCTATTTACACCTCCCCCATTTCCACATTCACAGGATGAGGCTATTTACTCCTCCCCCATTTCCACATTCACAGTATGAGGCTATTTACACCACCCCCATTTCCACATTCACAGGATGAGACTATTTACACCTCCCCCATTTCCACATTCACAGCATGAGACTATTTACACTTCCCCCATTTTCTCATACACAGGATGAAGCTATTTATACCTCCGCCTTTCAACATTCACAGGATGAGACTGTTTATATCTCCCCCATTTCCACATTCACAGGATGAGGCTATTTGCACATCCCCCATTTCCACATTCACAGGATGAGGCAATTTACACCTCGCCCATTTCCACATTCACAGGATGAGGCTACTTACACCTCCCCCATTTCCACATTCACAGGATGAGGCTATTTAAACCTCCCCCATTTCTACATTCACAGGATGAATCTATTTCCACCTCCCCCATTTCCACATTCACTGGTTGAAGCTATTTTCACCTCCGCCTTTCAACATTCACAGGATGAATTTATTTACACATCCCCCATTTCCACATTCACAGGACGAAGCTATTTACACCTCCGCAATTTCCACAATCACAGGATGAGACTATTTACACCTCCTCCATTTCCACATACACAGGATGAGATTATTGACACCTCCCCCATTTCCACATTCATTGGATGCGACTATTTCCACCTCCCCCATTTCCACATTCACAGGAAGAGACTATTTACACTTCACCCATTTCCACATTCACAGGATGAAGCTATTTACACCTGCCGCATTTCCACATTCACAGGATGAGGCTATTTACACCTCCCCCATTTCCACGTTCACAGGATGAGGCTATTTACACCTCCCCCATTTCCACATTCACAGGATGAGGCTATTTACTCCTCCCCCATTTCCACATTCACAGGATGAGGCTATTTACACCTCCACGATTTCCACATTCACAGAATGAAACTATTTACACCACCCCCATTTCCACATTCACAGCATGAGACTATTTACACTTCCCCCATTTCCTCATTCACAGGATGAAGCTATTTATACCTCCGCCTTTCAACATTCACAGGATGAGACTGTTTATATCTCCCCCATTTCCACATTCACAGGATGAGGCTATTTACACATCCCCCATTTCCACATTCACAGGATGTTGCAAGTTACACCTCCCCCATTTCCACATTCACAGGATGAGGCTATTTACACCTCCCCCATTTCCACATTCACAGGATGAGGCTATTTACACCTCCCCCATTTCCACATTCACAGGATGAAGCTATATACACCTCCCACATTTCCAAATTGACAGGATGAGACTATTTCCAACTACCCCATTTCCACATTCACAGGATGAGACTATTTACACCTGCTCCATCTGCACATTCCAAGATGAGACTATTGAAACCTCGCCTCTTTTCCACATTCACAGGATGAAGCTAGTTACACCTCCCCCCTTTCAACATTCACAGGATGAGGCTATTTCCACCTCCCCCATTTCCACATTCACAGGATGAGGCTATTTAAACCTCCCCCATTTCCACATTCACAGGATGAATTTAGTTACACCTCCCCCATTTCCACATTCACAGGATGAGACCTCTTCTACCTCCCCTATTTCCACATTCCCAGGACGAAGCTATTTACACATCCCCAATTTCCACATTCAGAGGATGAGACTATTTACACCTCCTCCATTTCCACATACACAGGATGAGATTATTTACACCTCCCCCATTTCCACATTCACTGCATGAGGCTATTTCCACCTCCCCCATTTCCACATTCACAGGAAGAGACTATTTACACCTCCCCCATTTCCACATTGACAGGATGAAGCTAATTACACCTCCCCCATTTCCACATACACAGGATGAATCTATTTCCACCTCCCCCATTTACACATTCACGGGATGAATCTATTTACACCTCCCCCATTTCCGCATTCACAGGATGAGATTATTTCCACCTCCTCCATTTGCACATTCATAGCATGAAGCTATTTTGAACAACGCCTTTCAACAAGCACTGGATGAAGCTTTTACACCTCCCTCATTTCCACATTCACAGGATGAGACTATTTACACCTCCCCCATTTCCACATTCACAGGATGAGACTATTTACACCTCCCCCATTTCCACATTCACAGAAAGAGACTATTTCCACCTCCACCATTTCCACATTCATAGGATGAGACTATTTACACATCCCCCATCTCAACATTCACAGGATGAAGCCAGTTTCACCTCCCCCCGTTTGACATACACAGGATGAAGCTATGTACACCTCCCCCATTTCCACATTCAGACGATGAGACTATTTACACCTCCCCCATTTCTACAAGCTCTGGATGAGACTATTTATACCTCCCCCATTTACACATTCACACGATGAGACTATTTACACATCCGCCATTTCCACATTCACAGAATGTGATTATTTACACCCCCCCTATTTGCACATTCACAGGATGAATCTATTTCCACCTCTCCCATTTCCACATTCACGGATTGAATCTATTTACATCTACATTTACATTTACGAAGCTATCTACACCTCGCCGATTTCCACATTCACAGGATGAGACTATGTACACCTCCTCCATTTCCACATACACAGGATGAGATTATTTACACCTCCCCCATTTCCACATTCACTGGATGAGACTAGTTCCACCTCCCCCATTTCCAAATTCACAGGAAGAGACTATTTACACCTCCCCCATTTCCACATTCACAGGATGAAGCTAATTAAACCTCCCCCCTTTCCACATTCACACGAAGAAGCTATTTACACCTCCCCAATTTCCACATTCACAGGATGAATCTATTTCCACCTCCCCCGTTTCCACATTCACAGGATCAATCGATTTACACCTCCCCCATTTCCACATTCACAGGATGAAGCTATTGACACCTCCCCCATTTCCAAATTCACTGGATGACATTATTTCCACCTCCTCCATTTGCACATTCACAGGATGAAGCTATTTACACCACCCCCATTTCCACAATCACAGGATGAGACTATTTAAACTGCCCCATTTGCACATTCACAGGATGAGACTAATCAAACCTCGTCTCTGTTCCACATTCACAAGATGAAGCTATTTACACCTCCCCCCTTTCAACATTCACAGGATGAGACTACTTACACCTCCCCCATTTGCACATTCACAAGATGTGACTATTGAAACCTCGCCTCTTTTCCACATTCACAGGATGAGGCTATTTAAACCTCCCCCATTTCCACATTCACAGGATGAATTTAGTTACACCTCCCCCATTTCCACATTCACAGGATGAGACCTCTTCTACCTCCCCTATTTCCACATTCCCAGGACGAAGCTATTTACACATCCCCAATTTCCACATTCAGAGGATGAGACTATTTACATCTCCTCCATTTCCACATACACAGGATGAGATTATTTACACCTCCCCCATTTCCACATTCACTGGATGAGGCTATTTCCACCTCCCCCATTTCCACATTCACAGGAAGAGACTATTTACACCTCCCCCATTTCCACATTGACAGGATGAAGCTAATTACACCTCCCCCATTTCCACATACACAGGATGAATCTATTTCCACCTCCCCCATTTACACATTCACGGGATGAATCTATTTACACCTCCCCCATTTCCGCATTCACAGGATGAGATTATTTCCACCTCCTCCATTTGCACATTCATAGCATGAAGCTATTTTGAACAACGCCTTTCAACAAGCACTGGATGAAGCTTTTACACCTCCCTCATTTCCACATTCACAGGATGAGACTATTTACACCTCCCCCATTTCCACATTCACAGAATGAGACTATTTCCACCTCCACCATTTCCACATTCATAGGATGAGACTATTTACACATCCCCCATCTCAACATTCACAGGATGAAGCCAGTTTCACCTCCCCCCGTTTGACATACACAGGATGAAGCTATGTACACCTCCCCCATTTCCACATTCAGACGATGAGACTATTTACACCTCCCCCATTTCTACAAGCTCTGGATGAGACTATTTATACCTCCCCCATTTACACATTCACACGATGAGACTATTTACACATCCGCCATTTCCACATTCACAGAATGTGATTATTTACACCCCCCCTATTTGCACATTCACAGGATGAATCTATTTCCACCTCTCCCATTTCCACATTCACGGATTGAATCTATTTACATCTACATTTGCATTTACGAAGCTATCTACACCTCGCCGATTTCCACATTCACAGGATGAGACTATGTACACCTCCTCCATTTCCACATTCACAGAATGAGGCTATTTACACCTCCCCCATTTCCACGTTCACCGGATGTGGCTATTTACACGTCCCCCCTTTCAACATTCACAGGATGAGGCTATTTACACCTCCCCCATTTCCACATTCACAGGATGAGACTATTTCCAACTCCTCCATTTGCACATTCACAGGATGAAGCTATTTTGACCTCCGCCTTTCAACATGCACTGGATGAAGCTTTTACACCTCCCTCATTTCCACATTCAAAGGATGAGACTATTTACGCCTCGCCCATTTCCACATTCACAGGATGAAGCTATTTACCCCTCCCCCATTTCCTAAATTCAAAGGATGAATTTATTTACACTTCCCCATTTCCACATTCACAGGATGAATTTATTTACACCTCCCCCAATTTCCACATTCACAGGATGAGACTAATTCCACATCCCCCATTTCCACATTCACAGGGTGAGACTATTTACACCTCCCCCATTTCCACATTCACAGGATGAAGCTATTTACATCTGCCCCATTTCAACATTCACAGGATGAAGCTATTTACACTTCCGCCATCTCAACATTCACAGGATGAGACTGTTTCCACCTCCACCATTTCCACATTCACAGGATGAAGCTATTTACACCTCGCCCATTTCCACATTCACAGGATGAGACTATTTACACCTCCCCCATTTCCACATTCACAGGATGAAGCTATTTATACCTCCGCCTTTCAACATTCACAGGATGAGACTGTTTATATCTTCCCCATTTCCACATTCACAGGATGAGGCTATTTAAACATCCCCCATTTCCACATTCACAGGATGAGGCAATTTACACCTCCCCCATTTCCACATTCACAGGATGAGGCTACTTACACCTCCCCCATTTCCACATTCACAGGATGAGACTATTTCCACCTCCTCCATTTCCACATTCACAGGATGAAGCTATTTACACCTCGCCCATTTCCACATTCACAGGATGAGACTATTTACACCTCGCCCATTTCCACATTCACAGGATGAGACTATTTACACCTCCCCCATTTCCACATTCACAGGATGAAGCTATTTATACCTCCGCCTTTCAACATTCACAGGATGCGACTATTTACACCTCCCCCATTTCCACAATCACAGCATGAGACTATTTACACCTCCCCCATTTTCACATTCACAGCATGAAGCTATTTATACCTCCGCCTTTCAACATTCACAGGATGAGACTGTTTATATCTCCCCCATTTCCACATTCACAGGATGAGGCTATTTGCACATCCCCCATTTCCACATTCACAGGATGAGGCAATTTACACCTCGCCCATTTCCACATTCACAGGATGAGGCTACTTACACCTCCCCCATTTCCACATTCACAGGATGAGGCTATTTAAACCTCCCCCATTTCTACATTCACAGGATGAATCTATTTCCACCTCCCCCATTTCCACATTCACTGGTTGAAGCTATTTTCACCTCTGCCTTTCAACATTCACAGGATGAATTTATTTACACATCCCCCATTTCCACATTCACAGGATGAGACTATTTCCACATCCCCCATTTCCACATTCACAGGACGAAGCTATTTACACCTCCCCAATTTCCACATTCACAGGATGAGACTATTTACACCTCCTCCATTTCCACATACACAGGATGAGATTATTGACACCTCCCCCATTTCCACATTCATTGGATGCGACTATTTCCACCTCCCCCATTTCCACATTCACAGGAAGAGACTATTTACACTTCACCCATTTCCACATTCACAGGATGAAGCTATTTACACCTGCCGCATTTCCACATTCACAGGATGAGGCTATTTACACCTCCCCCATTTCCACGTTCACAGGATGAGGCTATTTACACCTCCCCCATTTCCACATTCACAGGATGAGGCTATTTACTCCTCCCCCATTTCCACATTCACAGGATGAGGCTATTTACACCTCCACGATTTCCACATTCACAGAATGAAACTATTTACACCACCCCCATTTCCACATTCACAGGATGAGACTATTTACACCTCCCCCATTTCCACATTCACAGCATGAGACTATTTACACTTCCCCCATTTTCTCATACACAGGATGAAGCTATTTATACCTCCGCCTTTCAACATTCACAGGATGAGACTGTTTATATCTCCCCCATTTCCACATTCACAGGATGAGGCTATATACACATCCCCCATTTCCACATTCACAGGATGTTGCAAGATACACCTCCCCCATTTCCACATTCACAGGATGAGGCTATTTACACCTCCCCCATTTCCACATTCACAGGATGAGGCTATTTACACCTCCCCCATTTCCACATTCACAAGATGAAGCTATATACACCTCCCACATTTCCACATTCACTGGTTGAAGCTATTTTCACCTCCGCCTTTCAACATTCACAGGATGAATTTATTTACACATCCCCCATTTCCACATTCACAGGATGAGACTATTTCCACATCCCCCATTTCCACATTCACAGGACGAAGCTATTTACACCTCCCCCATTTCCACATTCACAGGATGAGGCTATTTACACCTCCCCCATTTCCACATTCACAGGATGAGGCTATTTACACCTCCCCCATTTCCACATTCACAGGATGAAGCTATATACACCTCCCACATTCCAAATTGACAGGATGAGACTATTTCCAACTACCCCATTTCCACATTCACAGGATGAGACTATTTACACCTGCTCCATCTGCACATTCCAAGATGAGACTATTGAAACCTCGCCTCTTTTCCACATTCACAGGATGAAGCTAGTTACACCTCCCCCCTTTCAACATTCACAGGATGAGGCTATTTCCACCTCCCCCATTTCCACATTCACAGGATGAGGCTATTTAAACCTCCCCCATTTCCACATTCACAGGATGAATTTAGTTACACCTCCCCCATTTCCACATTCACAGGATGAGACCTCTTCTACCTCCCCTATTTCCACATTCCCAGGACGAAGCTATTTACACATCCCCAATTTCCACATTCAGAGGATGAGACTATTTACACCTCCTCCATTTCCACATACACAGGATGAGATTATTTACACCTCCCCCATTTCCACATTCACTGGATGAGGCTATTTCCACCTCCCCCATTTCCACATTCACAGGAAGAGACTATTTACACCTCCCCCATTTCCACATTGACAGGATGAAGCTAATTACACCTCCCCCATTTCCACATACACAGGATGAATCTATTTCCACCACCCCCATTTACACATTCACGGGATGAATCTATTTACACCTCCCCCATTTCCGCGTTCACAGGATGAGATTATTTCCACCTCCTCCATTTGCACATTCATAGCATGAAGCTATTTTGAACAACGCCTTTCAACAAGCACTGGATGAAGCTTTTACACCTCCCTCATTTCCACATTCACAGGATGAGACTATTTACACCTCCCCCATTTCCACATTCACAGAATGAGACTATTTCCACCTCCACCATTTCCACATTCATAGGATGAGACTATTTACACATCCCCCATCTCAACATTCACAGGATGAAGCCAGTTTCACCTCCCCCCGTTTGACATACACAGGATGAAGCTATGTACACCTCCCCCATTTCCACATTCAGACGATGAGACTATTTACACCTCCCCCATTTCTACAAGCTCTGGATGAGACTATTTATACCTCCCCCATTTACACATTCACACGATGAGACTATTTACACATCCGCCATTTCCACATTCACAGAATGTGATTATTTACACCCCCCCTATTTGCACATTCACAGGATGAATCTATTTCCACCTCTCCCATTTCCACATTCACGGATTGAATCTATTTACATCTACATTTACATTTACGAAGCTATCTACACCTCGCCGATTTCCACATTCACAGGATGAGACTATGTACACCTCCTCCATTTCCACATACACAGGATGAGATTATTTACACCTCCCCCATTTCCACATTCACTGGATGAGACTAGTTCCACCTCCCCCATTTCCAAATTCATAGGAAGAGACTATTTACACCTCCCCCATTTCCACATTCACAGGATGAAGCTAATTAAACCTCCCCCCTTTCCACATTCACACTAAGAAGCTATTTACACCTCCCCAATTTCCACATTCACAGGATGAATCTATTTCCACCTCCCCCGTTTCCACATTCACAGGATCAATCGATTTACACCTCCCCCATTTCCACATTCACAGGATGAAGCTATTTACACCACCCCCATTTCCACAATCACAGGATGAGACTATTTAAACTGCCCCATTTGCACATTCACAGGATGAGACTAATCAAACCTCGTCTCTGTTCCACATTCACAAGATGAAGCTATTTACACCTCCCCCCTTTCAACATTCACAGGATGAGACTATTAACACCTGCCCCATTTGCACATTCACAAGATGTGACTATTGAAACCTCGCCTCTTTTCCACAATCACAGGATGAAGCTATTTACACCTCCCCCTTTCAACATGCACAGGATGAAACTATTCACACCTCCAGCATTTCCACATTCACAGGATGAGTCTATTTACTCCTCCCCCATTTCCACATTCACAGCATGAAGCTATTTATACCTCCGCCTTTCAACATTCACAGGATGAGACTACTTACACCTCCCCCATTTGCACATTCACAGGTTGAGGCTATTAACAACCCCCTCCCCCCCACATTTCCACATTCACAAGATGAGGCTATTTACACCTCCCCCATTTCCACATTCACAGGATGAATCTATTTCCACCTCCCCCATTTCCATATTCACAGGATGAATCTATTTCCACCTCCCTCATTTCCACATTCACAGGATGAGGCTATTTCCACCTCCCCCATTTCCACATTCACAGGATGAAGCTATTTTCACCACCGCCTTTCGACATTCACAGGATGAGACTATTTACACCTCCCCCATTTCCACATTCACAGGATGAGACTATTTACACCTCCCCCATTTCCACATTCACAGGATGAGACTATTTACACCTCCCCCATTTCCACATTCACAATCTGAGACTATTTACACCTCCCCCATTTCCACATTCACAGGATGAGACTATTTACACCTGCCCCATTTGCACATTCCAAGATGAGACTATTGAAACCTCGTCTCTTTTCCACATTCACAGGATGAAGCTATTTACACCTCCCCCCTTTCAACATTCACAGGATGAGGCTTTTACCACCTCCCCCATTTCCACATTCACAGGATGAGACTATTTCCATCTCCCCATTTCCACATTCACAGGATGAGACTATTTCCATCTCCCCATTTCCACATTCACAGGATGAGACTATTTCCATCTGCCCCAGTTCCACATTCACAGGATGAGACTATTTACACAACCCCCATTTCTACGTTCACAGGATGAGGCTATTTACACCTCACCCAGTTCCACATTCACAGGATGAGACTATTTACACCTCCCGCATTTCCACATTCACTGGATGAGACTATTTCCACCTCCCCCAATTCCACATTCACAAGAAGAAACTATTTACACCTCCCCCATTTCCACATACACAGGATGAATCTATTTCCACCTCCCCCATTTCCACATTCACAGGATGAAGCTATTTACACCTCCCCCATTTCCAAATTCACTGGATGAAGCTATTTACACCTCGCCCATTTCCAAATTCACTGGATGAGATTATTTCAACCTCCTCCATTTGCACATTCACAGGATGAAGCTATTTTGACCTCCGCCTTTCAACATGCACTGGATGAAGCTTTTACACCTCCCTCATTTCCACATTCAAAGGATGAGACTATTTATGCCTCGCCCATTTCCACATTCACAGGATGAAGCTATTTACCCCTCCCCCATTTCCTAAATTCAAAGGATGAATTTATTTACACTTCCCCATTTCCACATTCACAGGATGAATTTAGTTACACCTCCCCCAATTTCCACATTCACAGGATGAGACTAATTCCACATCCCCCATTTCCACATTCACAGGGTGAGACTATTTACACCTCCCGCATTTCCACATTCACAGGATGAAGCTATTTACATCTGCCCCATTTCAACATTCACAGGATGAAGCTATTTACACTTCCGCCATCTCAACATTCACAGGATGAGACTGTTTCCACCTCCACCATTTCCACATTCACAGGATGAAGCTATTTACACCTCGCCCATTTCCACATTCACAGGATGAGACTATTTACACCTCCCCCATTTCCACATTCACAGGATGAAGCTATTTATACCTCCGCCTTTCAACATTCACAGGATGAGACTGTTTATATCTTCCCCATTTCCACATTCACAGGATGAGGCTACTTACACCTCCCCCATTTCCACATTCACAGGATGAGACTATTTCCACCTCCTCCATTTCCACATTCACAGGATGAAGCTATTTACACCTCGCCAATTTCCACATTCACAGGATGAGACTATTTACACCTCGCCCATTTCCACATTCACAGGATGAGACTATTTACACCTCCCCCATTTCCGCATTCACAGGATGAAGCTATTTATACCTCCGCCTTTCAACATTCACAGGATGCGACTATTTACACCTCCCCCATTTCCACAATCACAGCATGAGACTATTTACACCTCCCCCATTTTCACATTCACAGCATGAAGCTATTTATACCTCCGCCTTTCAACATTCACAGGATGAGACTGTTTATATCTCCCCCATTTCCACATTCACAGGATGAGGCTATTTGCACATCCCCCATTTCCACATTCACAGGATGAGGCAATTTACACCTCGCCCATTTCCACATTCACAGGATGAGGCTACTTACACCTCCCCCATTTCCACATTCACAGGATGAGGCTATTTAAACCTCCCCCATTTCTACATTCACAGGATGAATCTATTTCCACCTCCCCCACTTCCACATTCACTGGTTGAAGCTATTTTCACCTCTGCCTTTCAACATTCACAGGATGAATTTATTTACACATCCCCCATTTCCACATTCACAGGATGAGACTATTTCCACATCCCCCATTTCCACATTCACAGGACGAAGCTATTTACACCTCCCCAATTTCCACATTCACAGGATGAGACTCTTTACACCTCCTCCATTTCCACATACACAGGATGAGATTATTGACACCTCCCCCATTTCCACATTCATTGGATGCGACTATTTCCACCTCCCCCATTTCCACATTCACAGGAAGAGACTATTTACACTTCACACATTTCCACATTCACAGGCTGAAGCTATTTACACCTGCCGCATTTCCACATTCACAGGATGAGGCTATTTACACCTCCCCCATTTCCACGTTCACAGGATGAGGCTATTTACACCTCCCCCATTTCAACATTCACAGCATGAGACTATTTACACTTCCCCCATTTTCTCATACACAGGATGAAGCTATTTATACCTCCGCCTTTCAACATTCACAGGATGAGACTGTTTATATCTCCCCCATTTCCACATTCACAGGATGAGGCTATTTGCACATCCCCCATTTCCACATTCACAGGATGAGGCAATTTACACCTCGCCCATTTCTACATTCACAGGATGAGGCTACTTACACCTCCCCCATTTCCACATTCACAGGATGAGGCTATTTAAACCTCCCCCATTTCTACATTCACAGGATGAATCTATTTCCACCTCCCCCATTTCCACATTCACTGGTTGAAGCTATTTTCACCTCCGCCTTTCAACATTCACAGGATGAATTTATTTACACATCCCCCATTTCCACATTCACAGGACGAAGCTATTTACACCTCCCCAATTTCCACATTCACAGGATGAGACTATTTACACCTCCTCCATTTCCACATACACAGGATGAGATTATTGACACCTCCCCCATTTCCACATTCATTGGATGCGACTATTTCCACCTCCCCCATTTCCACATTCACAGGAAGAGACTATTTACACTTCACCCATTTCCACATTCACAGGATGAAGCTATTTACACCTGCCGCATTTCCACATTCACAGGATGAGGCTATTTACACCTCCCCCATTTCCACGTTCACAGGATGAGGCTATTTACACCTCCCCCATTTCCACATTCACAGGATGAGGCTATTTACTCCTCTCCCATTTCCACATTCACAGGATGAGGCTATTTACACCTCCACGATTTCCACATTCACAGAATGAAACTATTTACACCACACCCATTTCCACATTCACAGCATGAGACTATTTACACTTCCCCCATTTCCTCATTCACAGGATGAAGCTATTTATACCTCCGCCTTTCAACATTCACAGGATGAGACTGTTTATATCTCCCCCATTTCCACATTCACAGGATGAGGCTATTTACACATCCCCCATTTCCACATTCACAGGATGTTGCAAGTTACACCTCCCCCATTTCCACATTCACAGGATGAGGCTATTTACACCTCCCCCATTTCCACATTCACAGGATGAGGCTATTTACACCTCCCCCATTTCCACATTCACAGGATGAAGCTATATACACCTCCCACATTCCAAATTGACAGGATGAGACTATTTCCAACTACCCCATTTCCACATTCACAGGATGAGACTATTTACACCTGCTCCATCTGCACATTCCAAGATGAGACTATTGAAACCTCGCCTCTTTTCCACATTCACAGGATGAAGCTAGTTACACCTCCCCTCTTTCAACATTCACAGGATGAGGCTATTTCCACCTCCCCCATTTCCACATTCACAAGATGAGGCTATTTAAACCTCCCCCATTTCCACATTCACAGGATGAATTTAGTTACACCTCCCCCATTTCCACATTCACAGGATGAGACCTCTTCTACCTCCCCTATTTCCACATTCCCAGGACGAAGCTATTTACACATCCCCAATTTCCACATTCAGAGGATGAGACTATTTCCACCTCCTCCATTTCCACATACACAGGATGAGATTATTTACACCTCCCCCATTTCCACATTCACTGGATGAGGCTATTTCCACCTCCCCCATTTCCACATTCACAGGAAGAGACTATTTACACCTCCCCCATTTCCACATTGACAGGATGAAGCTAATTACACCTCCCCCATTTCCAAATACACAGGATGAATCTATTTCCACCTCCCCCATTTACACATTCACGGGATGAATCTATTTACACCTCCCCCATTTCCGCATTCACAGGATGAGATTATTTCCACCTCCTCCATTTGCACATTCATAGCATGAAGCTATTTTGAACAACGCCTTTCAACAAGCACTGGATGAAGCTTTTACACCTCCCTCATTTCCACATTCACAGGATGAGACTATTTACACCTCCCCCATTTCCACATTCACAGAAAGAGACTATTTCCACCTGCCCCATTTGCACATTCCAAGATGAGACTATTGAAACCTCGCCTCTTTTCCACAATCACAGGATGAAGCTATTTACACCTCCCCCATTTCCACATTCACAGGATGAGACAATTTACACCTCCCCCCATTTCCACATTCACAATCTGAGACTATTTACACCTCCCCCATTTCCACATTCACAGGATGAGACTATTTACACCTGCCCCATTTGCACATTCCAAGATGAGACTATTGAAACCTCGTCTCTTTTCCACATTCACAGGATGAAGCTATTTACACCTCCCCCCTTTCAACATTCACAGGATGAGGCTTTTTCCACTTCCCCCATTTCTACGTTCACAGGATGAGGCTATTTACACCTCCCCCATTTCCACATTCACAGGATGAGACTATTTACACCTCCCGCATTTCCACATTCACTGGATGAGGCTATTTCCACCTCCCCCATTTCCACATTCACAGGAAGAAAGTATTTACACCTCCCCCATTTCCACATACACAGGATGAATCTATTTCCACCTCCCCCATTTCCACATTCACAGGATGAAGCTATTTACACCTCCCCCTTTTCCAAATTCACTGGATGAAGCTGTTTACACCTCGCCCATTTCCAAATTCACTGGATGAGATTATTTCAACCTCCTCCATTTGCACATTCACAGGATGAAGCTATTTTGACCTCCGCCTTTCAACATGCACTGGATGAAGCTTTTACACCTCCCTCATTTCCACATTCAAAGGATGAGACTATTTACGCCTCACCCATTTCCACATTCACAGGATGAAGCTATTTACCCCTCCCCCATTTCCTAAATTCAAAGGATGAATTTATTTACACTTCCCCATTTCCACATTCACAGGATGAATTTATTTACACCTCCCCCAATTTCCACATTCACAGGATGAGACTAATTCCACATCCCCCATTTCCACATTCACAGGGTGAGACTATTTACACCTCCCGCATTTCCACATTCACAGGATGAAGCTATTTACATCTGCCCCATTTCAACATTCACAGGATGAAGCTATTTACACTTCCGCCATCTCAACATTCACAGGATGAGACTGTTTCCACCTCCACCATTTCCACATTCACAGGATGAAGCTATTTACACCTCGCCCATTTCCACATTCACAGGATGAGACTATTTCCACCTCCCCCATTTCCACATTCACAGGATGAGGCTACTTACACCTCCCCCATTTCCACATTCACAGGGTGAGACTATTTCCACCTCCTCCATTTCCACATTCACAGGATGAAGCTATTTACACCTCGCCCATTTCCACATTCACAGGATGAGACTATTTACACCTCGCCCATTTCCACATTCACAGGATGAGACTATTTACACCTCCCCCATTTCCACATTCACAGGATGAAGCAAATTATACCTCCGCCTTTCAACATTCACAGGATGCGACTATTTACACCTCCCCCATTTCCACAATCACAGCATGAGACTATTTACACCTCCCCCATTTTCACATTCACAGCATGAAGCTATTTATACCTCCGCCTTTCAACATTCACAGGATGAGACTGTTTATATCTCCCCCATTTCCACATTCACAGGATGAGGCTATTTGCACATCCGCCATTTCCACATTCACAGGATGAGGCAATTTACACCTCGCCCATTTCCACATTCACAGGATGAGGCTACTTACACCTCCCCCATTTCCACATTCACAGGATGAGGCTATTTAAACCTCCCCCATTTCTACATTCACAGGAAGAGACTATTTACACCTCCCCCATTTCCACATTGACAGGATGAAGCTAATTACACCTCCCCCATTTCCACATACACAGGATGAATCTATTTCCACCTCCCCCATTTACACATTCACGGGATGAATCTATTTACACCTCCCCCATTTCCGCATTCACAGGATGAGATTATTTCCACCTCCTCCATTTGCACATTCATAGCATGAAGCTATTTTGAACAACGCCTTTCAACAAGCACTGGATGAAGCTTTTACACCTCCCTCATTTCCACATTCACAGGATGAGACTATTTACACCTCCCCCATTTCCACATTCACAGGATGAGACTACTTACACCTCCCCCATTTCCACATTCACAGAAAGAGACTATTTCCACCTCCACCATTTCCACATTCATAGGATGAGACTATTTACACATCCCCCATCTCAACATTCACAGGATGAAGCCAGTTTCACCTCCCCCCGTTTGACATACACAGGATGAAGCTATGTACACCTCCCCCATTTCCACATTCAGACGATGAGACTATTTACACCTCCCCCATTTCTACAAGCTCTGGATGAGACTATTTATACCTCCCCCATTTACACATTCACACGATGAGACTATTTACACATCCGCCATTTCCACATTCACAGAATGTGATTATTTACACCCCCCCTATTTGCACATTCACAGGATGAATCTATTTCCACCTCTCCCATTTCCACATTCACGGATTGAATCTATTTACATCTACATTTACATTTACGAAGCTATCTACACCTCGCCGATTTCCACATTCACAGGATGAGACTATGTACACCTCCTCCATTTCCACATACACAGGATGAGATTATTTACACCTCCCCCATTTCCACATTCACTGGATGAGACTAGTTCCACCTCCCCCATTTCCAAATTCACAGGAAGAGACTATTTACACCTCCCCCATTTCCACATTCACAGGATGAAGCTAATTAAACCTCCCCCCTTTCCACATTCACACGAAGAAGCTATTTACACCTCCCCAATTTCCACATTCACAGGATGAATCTATTTCCACCTCCCCCGTTTCCACATTCACAGGATCAATCGATTTACACCTCCCCCATTTCCACATTCACAGGATGAAGCTATTGACACCTCCCCCATTTCCAAATTCACTGGATGACATTATTTCCACCTCCTCCATTTGCACATTCACAGGATGAAGCTATTTACACCACCCCCATTTCCACAATCACAGGATGAGACTATTTAAACTGCCCCATTTGCACATTCACAGGATGAGACTAATCAAACCTCGTCTCTGTTCCACATTCACAAGATGAAGCTATTTACACCTCCCCCCTTTCAACATTCACAGGATGAGACTACTTACACCTCCCCCATTTGCACATTCACAAGATGTGACTATTGAAACCTCGCCTCTTTTCCACAATCACAGGATGAAGCTATTTACACCTCCCCCTTTCAACATGCACAGGATGAAACTATTCACACCTCCAGCATTTCCACATTCACAGGATGAGTCTATTTACTCCTCCCCCATTTCCACATTCACAGCATGAAGCTATTTATACCTCCGCCTTTCAACATTCACAGGATGAGACTACTTACACCTCCCCCATTTGCACATTCACAGGTTGAGGCTATTAACAACCCCCTCCCCCCCACATTTCCACATTCACAAGATGAGGCTATTTACACCTCCCCCATTTCCACATTCACAGGATGAATCTATTTCCACCTCCCCCATTTCCATATTCACAGGATGAATCTATTTCCACCTCCCTCATTTCCACATTCACAGGATGAGGCTATTTCCACCTCCCCCATTTCCACATTCACAGGATGAAGCTATTTTCACCACCGCCTTTCGACATTCACAGGATGAGACTATTTACACCTACCCCATTTCCACATTCACAGGATGAGACTATTTACACCTCCCCCATTTCCACATTCACAGGATGAGACAATTTACACCTCCCCCCATTTCCACATTCACAATCTGAGACTATTTACACCTCCCCCATTTCCACATTCACAGGATGAGACTATTTACACCTGCCCCATTTGCACATTCCAAGATGAGACTATTGAAACCTCGTCTCTTTTCCACATTCACAGGATGAAGCTATTTACACCTCCCCCCTTTCAACATTCACAGGATGAGGCTTTTTCCACCTCCCCCATTTCTACGTTCACAGGATGAGGCTATTTACACCTCCCGCATTTCCACATTCACTGGATGAGGCTATTTCCACCTCCCCCATTTCCACATTCACAGGAAGAAACTATTTACACCTCCCCCATTTCCACATACACAGGATGAATCTATTTCCACCTCCCCCATTTCCACATTCACAGGATGAAGCTATTTACACCTCCCCCTTTTCCAAATTCACTGGATGAAGCTGTTTACACCTCGCCCATTTCCAAATTCACTGGATGATTTATTTCAACCTCCTCCATTTGCACATTCACAGGATGAAGCTATTTTGACCTCCGCCTTTCAACATGCACTGGATGAAGCTTTTACACCTCCCTCATTTCCACATTCAAAGGATGAGACTATTTACGCCTCGCCCATTTCCACATTCACAGGATGAAGCTATTTACCCCTCCCCCATTTCCTAAATTCAAAGGATGAATTTATTTACACTTCCCCATTTCCACATTCACAGGATGAATTTAGTTACACCTCCCCCAATTTCCACATTCACAGGATGAGACTAATTCCACATCCCCCATTTCCACATTCACAGGGTGAGACTATTTACACCTCCCGCATTTCCACATTCACAGGATGAAGCTATTTACATCTGCCCCATTTCAACATTCACAGGATGAAGCTATTTACACTTCCACCATCTCAACATTCACAGGATGAGACTGTTTCCACCTCCACCATTTCCACATTCACAGGATGAAGCTATTTACACCTCGCCCATTTCCACATTCACAGGATGAGACTATTTACACCTCCCCCATTTCCACATTCACAGGATGAAGCTATTTATACCTCCGCCTTTCAACATTCACAGGATGAGACTGTTTATATCTTCCCCATTTCCACATTCACAGGATGAGGCTACTTACACCTCCCCCATTTCCACATTCACAGGATGAGACTATTTCCACCTCCTCCATTTCCACATTCACAGGATGAAGCTATTTACACCTCGCCCATTTCCACATTCACAGGATGAGACTATTTACACCTCGCCCATTTCCACATTCACAGGATGAGACTATTTACACCTCCCCCATTTCCACATTCACAGGATGAAGCTATTTATACCTCCGCCTTTCAACATTCACAGGATGCGACTATTTACACCTCCCCCATTTCCACAATCACAGCATGAGACTATTTACACCTCCCCCATTTTCACATTCACAGCATGAAGCTATTTATACCTCCGCCTTTCAACATTCACAGGATGAGACTGTTTATATCTCCCCCATTTCCACATTCACAGGATGAGGCTATTTGCACATCCCCCATTTCCACATTCACAGGATGAGGCAATTTACACCTCGCCCATTTCCACATTCACAGGATGAGGCTACTTACACCTCCCCCATTTGCACATTCACAGGATGAGGCTATTTAAACCTCCCCCATTTCTACATTCACAGGATGAATCTATTTCCACCTCCCCCATTTCCACATTCACTGGTTGAAGCTATTTTCACCTCTGCCTTTCAACATTCACAGGATGAATTTATTTACACATCCCCCATTTCCACATTCACAGGATGAGACTATTTCCACATCCCCCATTTCCACATTCACAGGACGAAGCTATTTACACCTCCCCAATTTCCACATTCACAGGATGAGACTATTTACACCTCCTCCATTTCCACATACACAGGATGAGATTATTGACACCTCCCCCATTTCCACATTCATTGGATGCGACTATTTCCACCTCCCCCATTTCCACATTCACAGGAAGAGACTATTTACACTTCACCCATTTCCACATTCACAGGATGAAGCTATTTACACCTGCCGCATTTCCACATTCACAGGATGAGGCTATTTACACCTCCCCCATTTCCACGTTCACAGGATGAGGCTATTTACACCTCCCCCATTTCCACATTCACAGGATGAGGCTATTTACTCCTCCCCCATTTCCACATTCACAGGATGAGGCTATTTACACCACCCACATTTCCACATTCACAGGATGAGACTATTTACACCTCCCCCATTTCCACATTCACAGCATGAGACTACTTACACTTCCCCCATTTTCTCATACACAGGATGAAGCTATTTATACCTCCGCCTTTCAACATTCACAGGATGAGACTGTTTATATCTCCCCAATTTCCACATTCACAGGATGAGGCTATTTGCACATCCCCCATTTCCACATTCACAGGATGAGGCAATTTACACCTCGCCCATTTCCACATTCACAGGATGAGGCTACTTACACCTCCCCCATTTCCACATTCACAGGATGAGGCTATTTAAACCTCCCCCATTTCTACATTCACAGGATGAATCTATTTCCACCTCCCCCATTTCCACATTCACTGGTTGAAGCTATTTTCACCTCCGCCTTTCAACATTCACAGGATGAATTTATTTACACATCCCCCATTTCCACATTCACAGGACGAAGCTATTTACACCTCCCCAATTTCCACATTCACAGGATGAGACTATTTACACCTCCTCCATTTACACATACACAGGATGAGATTATTGACACCTCCCCCATTTCCACATTCATTGGATGCGACTATTTCCACCTCCCCCATTTCCACATTCACAGGAAGAGACTATTTACACTTCACCCATTTCCACATTCACAGGATGAAGCTATTTACACCTGCCGCATTTCCACATTCACAGGATGAGGCTATTTACACCTCCCCCATTTCCACGTTCACAGGATGAGGCTATTTACACCTCCCCCATTTCCACATTCACAGGATGAGGCTATTTACTCCTCCCCCATTTCCACATTCACAGGATGAGGCTATTTACACCTCCACGATTTCCACATTCACAGAATGAAACTATTTACACCACCCCCATTTCCACATTCACAGCATGAGACTATTTACACTTCCCCCATTTCCTCATTCACAGGATGAAGCTATTTATACCTCCGCCTTTCAACATTCACAGGATGAGACTGTTTATATCTCCCCCATTTCCACATTCACAGGATGAGGCTATTTACACATCCCCCATTTCCACATTCACAGGATGTTGCAAGTTACACCTCCCCCATTTCCACATTCACAGGATGAGGCTATTTACACCTCCCCCATTTCCACATTCACAGGATGAGGCTATTTACACCTCCCCCATTTCCACATTCACAGGATGAAGCTATATACACCTCCCACATTTCCAAATTGACAGGATGAGACTATTTCCAACTACCCCATTTCCACATTCACAGGATGAGACTATTTACACCTGCTCCATCTGCACATTCCAAGATGAGACTATTGAAACCTCGCCTCTTTTCCACATTCACAGGATGAAGCTAGTTACACCTCCCCCCTTTCAACATTCACAGGATGAGGCTATTTCCACCTCCCCCATGTCCACATTCACAGGATGAGGCTATTTAAACCTCCCCCATTTCCACATTCACAGGATGAATTTAGTTACACCTCCCCCATTTCCACATTCACAGGATGAGACCTCTTCTACCTCCCCTATTTCCACATTCCCAGGACGAAGCTATTTACACATCCCCAATTTCCACATTCAGAGGATGAGACTATTTACACCTCCTCCATTTCCACATACACAGGATGAGATTATTTACACCTCCCCCATTTCCACATTCACTGGATGAGGCTATTTAAACCTCCCCCATTTCCACATTCACAGGAAGAGACTATTTACACCTCCCCCATTTCCACATTGACAGGATGAAGCTAATTACACCTCCCCCATTTCCACATACACAGGATGAATCTATTTCCACCTCCCCCATTTACACATTCACGGGATGAATCTATTTACACCTCCCCCATTTCCGCATTCACAGGATGAGATTATTTCCACCTCCTCCATTTGCACATTCATAGCATGAAGCTATTTTGAACAACGCCTTTCAACAAGCACTGGATGAAGCTTTTACACCTCCCTCATTTCCACATTCACAGGATGAGACTATTTACACCTCCCCCATTTCCACATTCACAGGATGAGACTATTTACACCGCCCCCATTTCCACATTCACAGAAAGAGACTATTTCCACCTCCACCATTTCCACATTCATAGGATGAGACTATTTACACATCCCCCATCTCAACATTCACAGGATGAAGCCAGTTTCACCTCCCCCCGTTTGACATACACAGGATGAAGCTATGTACACCTCCCCCATTTCCACATTCAGACGATGAGACTATTTACACCTCCCCCATTTCTACAAGCTCTGGATGAGACTATTTATACCTCCCCCATTTACACATTCACACGATGAGACTATTTACACATCCGCCATTTCCACATTCACAGAATGTGATTATTTACACCCCCCCTATTTGCACATTCACAGGATGAATCTATTTCCACCTCTCCCATTTCCACATTCACGGATTGAATCTATTTACATCTACATTTACATTTACGAAGCTATCTACACCTCGCCGATTTCCACATTCACAGGATGAGACTATGTACACCTCCTCCATTTCCACATACACAGGATGAGATTATTTACACCTCCCCCATTTCCACATACACAGGATGAATCTATTTCCACCTCCCCCATTTACACATTCACGGGATGAATCTATTTACACCTCCCCCATTTCCGCATTCACAGGATGAGATTATTTCCACCTCCTCCATTTGCACATTCATAGCATGAAGCTATTTTGAACAACGCCTTTCAACAAGCACTGGATGAAGCTTTTACACCTCCCTCATTTCCACATTCACAGGATGAGACTATTTACACCTCCCCCATTTCCACATTCACAGGATGAGACTACTTACACCTCCCCCATTTCCACATTCACAGAAAGAGACTATTTCCACCTCCACCATTTCCACATTCATAGGATGAGACTATTTACACATCCCCCATCTCAACATTCACAGGATGAAGCCAGTTTCACCTCCCCCCGTTTGACATACACAGGATGAAGCTATGTACACCTCCCCCATTTCCACATTCAGACGATGAGACTATTTACACCTCCCCCATTTCTACAAGCTCTGGATGAGACTATTTATACCTCCCCCATTTACACATTCACACAATGAGACTATTTACACATCCGCCATTTCCACATTCACAGAATGTGATTATTTACACCCCCCCTATTTGCACATTCACAGGATGAATCTATTTCCACCTCTCCCATTTCCACATTCACGGATTGAATCTATTTACATCTACATTTACATTTACGAAGCTATCTACACCTCGCCGATTTCCACATTCACAGGATGAGACTATGTACACCTCCTCCATTTCCACATACACAGGATGAGATTATTTACACCTCCCCCATTTCCACATTCACTGGATGAGACTAGTTCCACCTCCCCCATTTCCAAATTCACAGGAAGAGACTATTTACACCTCCCCCATTTCCACATTCACAGGATGAAGCTAATTAAACCTCCCCCCTTTCCACATTCACACGAAGAAGCTATTTACACCTCCCCAATTTCCACATTCACAGGATGAATCTATTTCCACCTCCCCCGTTTCCACATTCACAGGATCAATCGATTTACACCTCCCCCATTTCCACATTCACAGGATGAAGCTATTGACACCTCCCCCATTTCCAAATTCACTGGATGACATTATTTCCACCTCCTCCATTTGCACATTCACAGGATGAAGCTATTTACACCACCCCCATTTCCACAATCACAGGATGAGACTATTTAAACTGCCCCATTTGCACATTCACAGGATGAGACTAATCAAACCTCGTCTCTGTTCCACATTCACAAGATGAAGCTATTTACACCTCCCCCCTTTCAACATTCACAGGATGAGACTACTTACACCTCCCCCATTTGCACATTCACAAGATGTGACTATTGAAACCTCGCCTCTTTTCCACAATCACAGGATGAAGCTATTTACACCTCCCCCTTTCAACATGCACAGGATGAAACTATTCACACCTCCAGCATTTCCACATTCACAGGATGAGTCTATTTACTCCTCCCCCATTTCCACATTCACAGCATGAAGCTATTTATACCTCCGCCTTTCAACATTCACAGGATGAGACTACTTACACCTCCCCCATTTGCACATTCACAGGTTGAGGCTATTAACAACCCCCTCCCCCCCACATTTCCACATTCACAAGATGAGGCTATTTACACCTCCCCCATTTCCACATTCACAGGATGAATCTATTTCCACCTCCCCCATTTCTACGTTCACAGGATGAGGCTATTTACACCTCCCCCATTTCCACATTCACAGGATGAGACTATTTACACCTCCCGCATTTCCACATTCACTGGATGAGGCTATTTCCACCTCCCCCATTTCCACATTCACAGGAAGAAACTATTTACACCTCCCCCATTTCCACATACACAGGATGAATCTATTTCCACCTCCCCCATTTCCACATTCACAGGATGAAGCTATTTACACCTCCCCCATTTCCAAATTCACTGGATGAAGCTGTTTACACCTCGCCCATTTCCAAATTCACTGGATGAGATTATTTCTACCTCCTCCATTTGCACATTCACAGGATGAAGCTATTTTGACCTCCGCCTTTCAACATGCACTGGATGAAGCTTTTACACCTCCCACATTTCCACATTCAAAGGATGAGACTATTTACGCCTCGCCCATTTCCACATTCACAGGATGAAGCTATTTACCCCTCCCCCATTTCCTAAATTCAAAGGATGAATTTATTGACACTTCCCCATTTCCACATTCACAGGATGAATTTATTTACACCTCCCCCAATTTCCACATTCACAGGATGAGACTAATTCCACATCCCCCATTTCCACATTCACAGGGTGAGACTATTTACACCTCCCGCATTTCCACATTCACAGGATGAAGCTATTTACATCTGCCCCATTTCAACATTCACAGGATGAAGCTATTTACACTTCCGCCATCTCAACATTCACAGGATGAGACTGTTTCCACCTCCACGATTTCCACATTCACAGGATGAAGCTATTTACACCTCGCCCATTTCCACATTCACAGGATGAGACTATTTACACCTCCCCCATTTCCACATTCACAGGATGAAGCTATTTATACCTCCGCCTTTCAACATTCACAGGATGAGACTGTTTATATCTTCCCCATTTCCACATTCACAGGATGAGGCTACTTACACCTCCCCCATTTCCACATTCACAGGATGAGGCTATTTACACCTCCCCGATTTCCACATTCACAGGATGAAGCTATATACACCTCCCACATTCCAAATTGACAGGATGAGACTATTTCCATCTACCCCATTTCCACATTCACAGGATGAGACTATTTACACCTGCTCCATCTGCACATTCCAAGATGAGACTATTGAAACCTCGCCTCTTTTCCACATTCACAGGATGAAGCTAGTTACACCTCCCCCCTTTCAACATTCACAGGATGAGGCTATTTACACCTCCCCCATTTCCACATTCACAGGATGAGGCTATTTAAACCTCCCCCATTTCCACATTCACAGGATGAATTTAGTTACACCTCCCCCATTTCCACATTCACAGGATGAGACCTCTTCTACCTCCCCTATTTCCACATTCCCAGGACGAAGCTATTTACACATCCCCAATTTCCACATTCAGAGGATGAGACTATTTACACCTCCTCCATTTCCACATACACAGGATGAGATTATTTACACCTCCCCCATTTCCACATTCACTGCATGAGGCTATTTCCACCTCCCCCATTTCCACATTCACAGGAAGAGACTATTTACACCTCCCCCATTTCCACATTCACAGGATGAAGCTATTTACACCTCCCCCATTTCCACATACACAGGATGAATCTATTTCCACCTCCCCCATTTACACATTCACGGGATGAATCTATTTACACCTTCCCCATTTCCGCATTCACAGGATGAGATTATTTCCACCTCCTCCATTTGCACATTCATAGCATGAAGCTATTTTGAACAACGCCTTTCAACAAGCACTGGATGAAGCTTTTACACCTCCCTCATTTCCACATTCACAGGATGAGACTATTTACACCTCCCCCATTTCCACATTCACAGAATGAGACTATTTCCACCTCCACCATTTCCACATTCATAGGATGAGACTATTTACACATCCCCCATCTCAACATTCACAGGATGAAGCCAGTTTCACCTCCCCCCGTTTGACATACACAGGATGAAGCTATGTACACCTCCCCCATTTCCACATTCAGACGATGGGACTATTTACACCTCCCCCATTTCTACAAGCTCTGGATGAGACTATTTATACCTCCCCCATTTACACATTCACACGATGAGACTATTTACACATCCGCCATTTCCACATTCACAGAATGTGATTATTTACACCCCCCCTATTTGCACATTCACAGGATGAATCTATTTCCACCTCTCCCATTTCCACATTCACGGATTGAATCTATTTACATCTACATTTACATTTACGAAGCTATCTACACCTCGCCGATTTCCACATTCACAGGATGAGACTATGTACACCTCCTCCATTTCCACATACACAGGATGAGATTATTTACACCTCCCCCATTTCCACATTCACTGGATGAGACTAGTTCCACCTCCCCCATTTCCAAATTCACAGGAAGAGACTATTTACACCTCCCCCATTTCCACATTCACAGGATGAAGCTAATTAAACCTCCCCCCTTTCCACATTCACACGAAGAAGCTATTTACACCTCCCCAATTTCCACATTCACAGGATGAATCTATTTCCACCTCCCCCGTTTCCACATTCACAGGATCAATCGATTTACACCTCCCCCATTTCCACATTCACAGGATGAAGCTATTGACACCTCCCCCATTTCCAAATTCACTGGATGACATTATTTCCACCTCCTCCATTTGCACATTCACAGGATGAAGCTATTTACACCACCCCCATTTCCACAATCACAGGATGAGACTATTTAAACTGCCCCATTTGCACATTCACAGGATGAGACTAATCAAACCTCGTCTCTGTTCCACATTCACAAGATGAAGCTATTTACACCTCCCCCCTTTCAACATTCACAGGATGAGACTACTTACACCTCCCCCATTTGCACATTCACAAGATGTGACTATTGAAACCTCGCCTCTTTTCCACAATCACAGGATGAAGCTATTTACACCTCCCCCTTTCAACATGCACAGGATGAAACTATTCACACCTCCAGCATTTCCACATTCACAGGATGAGTCTATTTACTCCTCCCCCATTTCCACATTCACAGCATGAAGCTATTTATACCTCCGCCTTTCAACATTCACAGGATGAGACTACTTACACCTCCCCCATTTGCACATTCACAGGTTGAGGCTATTAACAACCCCCTCCCCCCCACATTTCCACATTCACAAGATGAGGCTATTTACACCTCCCCCATTTCCACATTCACAGGATGAATCTATTTCCACCTCCCCCATTTCTACGTTCACAGGATGAGGCTATTTACACCTCCCCCATTTCCACATTCACAGGATGAGACTATTTACACCTCCCGCATTTCCACATTCACTGGATGAGGCTATTTCCACCTCCCCCATTTCCACATTCACAGGAAGAAACTATTTACACCTCCCCCATTTCCACATACACAGGATGAATCTATTTCCACCTCCCCCATTTCCACATTCACAGGATGAAGCTATTTACACCTCCCCCATTTCCAAATTCACTGGATGAAGCTGTTTACACCTCGCCCATTTCCAAATTCACTGGATGAGATTATTTCTACCTCCTCCATTTGCACATTCACAGGATGAAGCTATTTTGACCTCCGCCTTTCAACATGCACTGGATGAAGCTTTTACACCTCCCTCATTTCCACATTCAAAGGATGAGACTATTTACGCCTCGCCCATTTCCACATTCACAGGATGAAGCTATTTACCCCTCCCCCATTTCCTAAATTCAAAGGATGAATTTATTGACACTTCCCCATTTCCACATTCACAGGATGAATTTATTTACACCTCCCCCAATTTCCACATTCACAGGATGAGACTAATTCCACATCCCCCATTTCCACATTCACAGGGTGAGACTATTTACACCTCCCGCATTTCCACATTCACAGGATGAAGCTATTTACATCTGCCCCATTTCAACATTCACAGGATGAAGCTATTTACACTTCCGCCATCTCAACATTCACAGGATGAGACTGTTTCCACCTCCACGATTTCCACATTCACAGGATGAAGCTATTTACACCTCGCCCATTTCCACATTCACAGGATGAGACTATTTACACCTCCCCCATTTCCACATTCACAGGATGAAGCTATTTATACCTCCGCCTTTCAACATTCACAGGATGAGACTGTTTATATCTTCCCCATTTCCACATTCACAGGATGAGGCTACTTACACCTCCCCCATTTCCACATTCACAGGATGAGACTATTTCCACCTCCTCCATTTCCACATTCACAGGATGAAGCTATTTACACCTCGCCCATTTCCACATTCACAGGATGAGACTATTTACACCTCGCCCATTTCCACATTCACAGGATGAGACTATTTACACCTCCCCCATTTCCACATTCACAGGATGAAGCTATTTATACCTCCGCCTTTCAACATTCACAGGATGCGACTATTTACACCTCCCCCATTTCCACAATCACAGCATGAGACTATTTACACCTCCCCCATTTTCACATTCACAGCATGAAGCTATTTATACCTCCGCCTTTCAACATTCACAGGATGAGACTGTTTATATCTCCCCCATTTCCACATTCACAGGATGAGGCTATTTGCACATCCCCCATTTCCACATTCACAGGATGAGGCAATTTACACCTCGCCCATTTCCACATTCACAGGATGAGGCTACTTACACCTCCCCCATTTCCACATTCACAGGATGAGGCTATTTAAACCTCCCCCATTTCTACATTCACAGGATGAATCTATTTCCACCTCCCCCATTTCCACATTCACTGGTTGAAGCTATTTTCACCTCTGCCTTTCAACATTCACAGGATGAATTTATTTACACATCCCCCATTTCCACATTCACAGGATGAGACTATTTCCACATCCCCCATTTCCACATTCACAGGACGAAGCTATTTACACCTCCCCAATTTCCACATTCACAGGATGAGACTATTTACACCTCCTCCATTTCCACATACACAGGATGAGATTATTGACACCTCCCCCATTTCCACATTCATTGGATGCGACTATTTCCACCTCCCCCATTTCCACATTCACAGGAAGAGACTATTTACACTTCACCCATTTCCACATTCACAGGATGAAGCTATTTACACCTGCCGCATTTCCACATTCACAGGATGAGGCTATTTACACCTCCCCCATTTCCACGTTCACAGGATGAGGCTATTTACACCTCCCCCATTTCCACATTCACAGGATGAGGCTATTTACTCCTCCCCCATTTCCACATTCACAGGATGAGGCTATTTACACCTCCACGATTTCCACATTCACAGAATGAAACTATTTACACCACCCCCATTTCCACATTCACAGGATGAGACTATTTACACCTCCCCCATTTCCACATTCACAGCATGAGACTATTTACACTTCCCCCATTTTCTCATACACAGGATGAAGCTATTTATACCTCCGCCTTTCAACATTCACAGGATGAGACTGTTTATATCTCCCCCATTTTCACATTCACAGGATGAGGCTATTTACACATCCCCCATTTCCACATTCACAGGATGTTGCAAGTTACACCTCCCCCATTTCCACATTCACAGGATGAGGCTATTTACACCTCCCCCATTTCCACATTCACAGGATGAGGCTATTTACACCTCCCCCATTTCCACATTCACAGGATGAAGCTATATACACCTCCCACATTTCCACATTCACTGGTTGAAGCTATTTTCACCTCCGCCTTTCAACATTCACAGGATGAATTTATTTACACATCCCCCATTTCCACATTCACAGGATGAGACTATTTCCACATCCCCCATTTCCACATTCACAGGACGAAGCTATTTACACCTCCCCAATTTCCACATTCACAGGATGAGACTATTTACACCTCCTCCATTTCCACATACACAGGATGAGATTATTGACACCTCCCACATTTCCACATTCATTGGATGCGACTATTTCCACCTCCCCCATTTCCACATTCACAGGAAGAGATAATTTACACTTCACCCATTTCCACATTCACAGGATGAAGCTATTTACACCTGCCGCATTTCCACATTCACAGGATGAGGCTATTTACACCTCCCCCATTTCCACGTTCACAGGATGAGGCTATTTACACCTCCCCCATTTCCACATTCACAGGATGAGGCTATTTACTCCTCCCCCATTTCCACATTCACAGGATGAGGCTATTTACACATCCCCCATTTCCACATTCACAGGATGTTGCAAGTTACACCTCCCCCATTTCCACATTCACAGGATGAGGCTATTTACATCTCCCCCATTTCCACATTCACAGGATGAGGCTATTTACACCTCCCCGATTTCCACATTCACAGGATGAAGCTATATACACCTCCCACATTCCAAATTGACAGGATGAGACTATTTCCATCTACCCCATTTCCACATTCACAGGATGAGACTATTTACACCTGCTCCATCTGCACATTCCAAGATGAGACTATTGAAACCTCGCCTCTTTTCCACATTCACAGGATGAAGCTAGTTACACCTCCCCCCTTTCAACATTCACAGGATGAGGCTATTTCCACCTCCCCCATTTCCACATTCACAGGATGAGGCTATTTAAACCTCCCCCATTTCCACATTCACAGGATGAATTTAGTTACACCTCCCCCATTTCCACATTCACAGGATGAGACCTCTTCTACCTCCCCTATTTCCACATTCCCAGGACGAAGCTATTTACACATCCCCAATTTCCACATTCAGAGGATGAGACTATTTACACCTCCTCCATTTCCACATACACAGGATGAGATTATTTACACCTCCCCCATTTCCACATTCACTGCATGAGGCTATTTCCACCTCCCCCATTTCCACATTCACAGGAAGAGACTATTTACACCTCCCCCATTTCCACATTGACAGGATGAAGCTATTTACACCTCCCCCATTTCCACATACACAGGATGAATCTATTTCCACCTCCCCCATTTACACATTCACGGGATGAATCTATTTACACCTTCCCCATTTCCGCATTCACAGGATGAGATTATTTCCACCTCCTCCATTTGCACATTCATAGCATGAAGCTATTTTGAACAACGCCTTTCAACAAGCACTGGATGAAGCTTTTACACCTCCCTCATTTCCACATTCACAGGATGAGACTATTTACACCTCCCCCATTTCCACATTCACAGAATGAGACTATTTCCACCTCCACCATTTCCACATTCATAGGATGAGACTATTTACACATCCCCCATCTCAACATTCACAGGATGAAGCCAGTTTCACCTCCCCCCGTTTGACATACACAGGATGAAGCTATGTACACCTCCCCCATTTCCACATTCAGACGATGGGACTATTTACACCTCCCCCATTTCTACAAGCTCTGGATGAGACTATTTATACCTCCCCCATTTACACATTCACACGATGAGACTATTTACACATCCGCCATTTCCACATTCACAGAATGTGATTATTTACACCCCCCCTATTTGCACATTCACAGGATGAATCTATTTCCACCTCTCCCATTTCCACATTCACGGATTGAATCTATTTACATCTACATTTACATTTACGAAGCTATCTACACCTCGCCGATTTCCACATTCACAGGATGAGACTATGTACACCTCCTCCATTTCCACATACACAGGATGAGATTATTTACACCTCCCCCATTTCCACATTCACTGGATGAGACTAGTTCCACCTCCCCCATTTCCAAATTCACAGGAAGAGACTATTTACACCTCCCCCATTTCCACATTCACAGGATGAAGCTAATTAAACCTCCCCCCTTTCCACATTCACACGAAGAAGCTATTTACACCTCCCCAATTTCCACATTCACAGGATGAATCTATTTCCACCTCCCCCGTTTCCACATTCACAGGATCAATCGATTTACACCTCCCCCATTTCCACATTCACAGGATGAAGCTATTGACACCTCCCCCATTTCCAAATTCACTGGATGACATTATTTCCACCTCCTCCATTTGCACATTCACAGGATGAAGCTATTTACACCACCCCCATTTCCACAATCACAGGATGAGACTATTTAAACTGCCCCATTTGCACATTCACAGGATGAGACTAATCAAACCTCGTCTCTGTTCCACATTCACAAGATGAAGCTATTTACACCTCCCCCCTTTCAACATTCACAGGATGAGACTACTTACACCTCCCCCATTTGCACATTCACAAGATGTGACTATTGAAACCTCGCCTCTTTTCCACAATCACAGGATGAAGCTATTTACACCTCCCCCTTTCAACATGCACAGGATGAAACTATTCACACCTCCAGCATTTCCACATTCACAGGATGAGTCTATTTACTCCTCCCCCATTTCCACATTCACAGCATGAAGCTATTTATACCTCCGCCTTTCAACATTCACAGGATGAGACTACTTACACCTCCCCCATTTGCACATTCACAGGTTGAGGCTATTAACAACCCCCTCCCCCCCACATTTCCACATTCACAAGATGAGGCTATTTACACCTCCCCCATTTCCACATTCACAGGATGAATCTATTTCCACCTCCCCCATTTCTACGTTCACAGGATGAGGCTATTTACACCTCCCCCATTTCCACATTCACAGGATGAGACTATTTACACCTCCCGCATTTCCACATTCACTGGATGAGGCTATTTCCACCTCCCCCATTTCCACATTCACAGGAAGAAACTATTTACACCTCCCCCATTTCCACATACACAGGATGAATCTATTTCCACCTCCCCCATTTCCACATTCACAGGATGAAGCTATTTACACCTCCCCCATTTCCAAATTCACTGGATGAAGCTGTTTACACCTCGCCCATTTCCAAATTCACTGGATGAGATTATTTCTACCTCCTCCATTTGCACATTCACAGGATGAAGCTATTTTGACCTCCGCCTTTCAACATGCACTGGATGAAGCTTTTACACCTCCCTCATTTCCACATTCAAAGGATGAGACTATTTACGCCTCGCCCATTTCCACATTCACAGGATGAAGCTATTTACCCCTCCCCCATTTCCTAAATTCAAAGGATGAATTTATTGACACTTCCCCATTTCCACATTCACAGGATGAATTTATTTACACCTCCCCCAATTTCCACATTCACAGGATGAGACTAATTCCACATCCCCCATTTCCACATTCACAGGGTGAGACTATTTACACCTCCCGCATTTCCACATTCACAGGATGAAGCTATTTACATCTGCCCCATTTCAACATTCACAGGATGAAGCTATTTACACTTCCGCCATCTCAACATTCACAGGATGAGACTGTTTCCACCTCCACGATTTCCACATTCACAGGATGAAGCTATTTACACCTCGCCCATTTCCACATTCACAGGATGAGACTATTTACACCTCCCCCATTTCCACATTCACAGGATGAAGCTATTTATACCTCCGCCTTTCAACATTCACAGGATGAGACTGTTTATATCTTCCCCATTTCCACATTCACAGGATGAGGCTACTTACACCTCCCCCATTTCCACATTCACAGGATGAGACTATTTCCACCTCCTCCATTTCCACATTCACAGGATGAAGCTATTTACACCTCGCCCATTTCCACATTCACAGGATGAGACTATTTACACCTCGCCCATTTCCACATTCACAGGATGAGACTATTTACACCTCCCCCATTTCCACATTCACAGGATGAAGCTATTTATACCTCCGCCTTTCAACATTCACAGGATGCGACTATTTACACCTCCCCCATTTCCACAATCACAGCATGAGACTATTTACACCTCCCCCATTTTCACATTCACAGCATGAAGCTATTTATACCTCCGCCTTTCAACATTCACAGGATGAGACTGTTTATATCTCCCCCATTTCCACATTCACAGGATGAGGCTATTTGCACATCCCCCATTTCCACATTCACAGGATGAGGCAATTTACACCTCGCCCATTTCCACATTCACAGGATGAGGCTACTTACACCTCCCCCATTTCCACATTCACAGGATGAGGCTATTTAAACCTCCCCCATTTCTACATTCACAGGATGAATCTATTTCCACCTCCCCCATTTCCACATTCACTGGTTGAAGCTATTTTCACCTCTGCCTTTCAACATTCACAGGATGAATTTATTTACACATCCCCCATTTCCACATTCACAGGATGAGACTATTTCCACATCCCCCATTTCCACATTCACAGGACGAAGCTATTTACACCTCCCCAATTTCCACATTCACAGGATGAGACTATTTACACCTCCTCCATTTCCACATACACAGGATGAGATTATTGACACCTCCCCCATTTCCACATTCATTGGATGCGACTATTTCCACCTCCCCCATTTCCACATTCACAGGAAGAGACTATTTACACTTCACCCATTTCCACATTCACAGGATGAAGCTATTTACACCTGCTGCATTTCCACATTCACAGGATGAGGCTATTTACACCTCCCCCATTTCCACGTTCACAGGATGAGGCTACTTACACCTCCCCCATTTCCACATTCACAGGATGAGGCTATTTACTCCTCCCCCATTTCCACATTCACAGGATGAGGCTATTTACACCTCCACGATTTCCACATTCACAGAATGAAACTATTTACACCACCCCCATTTCCACATTCACAGGATGAGACTATTTACACCTCCTCCATTTCCACATACACAGGATGAGATTATTGACACCTCCCCCATTTCCACATTCATTGGATGCGACTATTTCCACCTCCCCCATTTCCACATTCACAGGAAGAGACTATTTACACTTCACCCATTTCCACATTCACAGGATGAAGCTATTTACACCTGCTGCATTTCCACATTCACAGGATGAGGCTATTTACACCTCCCCCATTTCCACGTTCACAGGATGAGGCTATTTACACCTCCCCCATTTCCACATTCACAGGATGAGGCTATTTACTCCTCCCCCATTTCCACATTCACAGGATGAGGCTATTTACACCTCCACGATTTCCACATTCACAGAATGAAACTATTTACACCACCCCCATTTCCACATTCACAGGATGAGACTATTTACACCTCCCCCATTTCCACATTCACAGCATGAGACTATTTACACTTCCCCCATTTTCTCATACACAGGATGAAGCTATTTATACCTCCGCCTTTCAACATTCACAGGATGAGACTGTTTATATCTCCCCCATTTCCACATTCACAGGATGAGGCTATTTACACATCTCCCATTTCCACATTCACAGGATGTTGCAAGTTACACCTCCCCTATTTCCACCTTCACAGGATGAGGCTATTTACACCTCCCCCATTTCCACATTCACAGGATGAGGCTATTTACACCTCCACCATTTCCACATTCACAGGATGAAGCTATATACACCTCCCACATTTCCACATTCACTGGTTGAAGCTATTTTCACCTCCGCCTTTCAACATTCACAGGATGAATTTATTTACACATCCCCCATTTCCACATTCACAGGATGAGACTATTTCCACATCCCCCATTTCCACATTCACAGGACGAAGCTATTTACACCTCCCCAATTTCCACATTCACAGGATGAGACTATTTACACCTCCTCCATTTCCACATACACAGGATGAGATTATTGACACCTCCCCCATTTCCACATTCATTGGATGCGACTATTTCCACCTCCCCCATTTCCACATTCACAGGAAGAGATAATTTACACTTCACCCATTTCCACATTCACAGGATGAAGCTATTTACACCTGCCGCATTTCCACATTCACAGGATGAGGCTATTTACACCTCCCCCATTTCCACGTTCACAGGATGAGGCTATTTACACCTCCCCCATTTCCACATTCACAGGATGAGGCTATTTACTCCTCCCCCATTTCCACATTCACAGGATGAGGCTATTTACACATCCCCCATTTCCACATTCACAGGATGTTGCAAGTTACACCTCCCCCATTTCCACATTCACAGGATGAGGCTATTTACACCTCCCCCATTTCCACATTCACAGGATGAGGCTATTTACACCTCCCCCATTTCCACATTCACAGGATGAAGCTATATACACCTCCCACATTCCAAATTGACAGGATGAGACTATTTCCATCTACCCCATTTCCACATTCACAGGATGAGACTATTTACACCTGCTCCATCTGCACATTCCAAGATGAGACTATTGAAACCTCGCCTCTTTTCCACATTCACAGGATGAAGCTAGTTACACCTCCCCCCTTTCAACATTCACAGGATGAGGCTATTTCCACCTCCCCCATTTCCACATTCACAGGATGAGGCTATTTAAACCTCCCCCATTTCCACATTCACAGGATGAATTTAGTTACACCTCCCCCATTTCCACATTCACAGGATGAGACCTCTTCTACCTCCCCTATTTCCACATTCCCAGGACGAAGCTACTTACACATCCCCAATTTCCACATTCAGAGGATGAGACTATTTACACCTCCTCCATTTCCACATACACAGGATGAGATTATTTACACCTCCCCCATTTCCACATTCACTGGATGAGGCTATTTCCACCTCCCCCATTTCCACATTCACAGGAAGAGACTATTTACACCTCCCCCATTTCCACATTGACAGGATGAAGCTATTTACACCTCCCCCATTTCCACATACACAGGATGAATCTATTTCCACCTCCCCCATTTACACATTCACGGGATGAATCTATTTACACCTCCCCCATTTCCGCATTCACAGGATGAGATTATTTCCACCTCCTCCATTTGCACATTCATAGCATGAAGCTATTTTGAACAACGCCTTTCAACAAGCACTGGATGAAGCTTTTACACCTCCCTCATTTCCACATTCACAGGATGAGACTATTTACACCTCCCCCATTTCCACATTCACAGAATGAGACTATTTCCACCTCCACCATTTCCACATTCATAGGATGAGACTATTTACACATCCCCCATCTCAACATTCACAGGATGAAGCCAGTTTCACCTCCCCCCGTTTGACATACACAGGATGAAGCTATGTACACCTCCCCCATTTCCACATTCAGACGATGAGACTATTTACACCTCCCCCATTTCTACAAGCTCTGGATGAGACTATTTATACCTCCCCCATTTACACATTCACACAATGAGACTATTTACACATTCGCCATTTCCACATTCACAGAATGTGATTATTTACACCCCCCCTATTTGCACATTCACAGGATGAATCTATTTCCACCTCTCCCATTTCCACATTCACGGATTGAATCTATTTACATCTACATTTGCATTTACGAAGCTATCTACACCTCGCCGATTTCCACATTCACAGGATGAGACTATGTACACCTCCTCCATTTCCACATTCACAGAATGAGGCTATTTACACCTCCCCCATTTCCACGTTCACAGGATGAGGCTATTTACACCTCCCCCCTTTCAACATTCACAGGATGAGGCTATTTACACCTCCCCCATTTCCACATTCACAGGATGAGACTATTTCCAACTCCCCACTTCCAAATTCACTGGATGAGATTATTTCCACCTCCTCCATTTGCAAATTCACAGGATGAAGCTATTTTGACCTCCGCCTTTCAACATGCACTGGATGAAGCTTTTACACCTCCCTCATTTCCACATTCAAAGGATGAGACTATTTACGCCTCGCCCATTTCCACATTCACAGGATGAAGCTATTTACCCCTCCCCCATTTCCTAAATTCAAAGGATGAATTTATTTACACTTCCCCATTTCCACATTCACAGGATGAATTTATTTACACCTCCCCCAATTTCCACATTCACAGGATGAGACTAATTCCACATCCCCCATTTCCACATTCACAGGGTGAGACTATTTACACCTCCCCCATTTCCACATTCACAGGATGAAGCTATTTACATCTGCCCCATTTCAACATTCACAGGATGAAGCTATTTACACTTCCGCCATCTCAACATTCACAGGATGAGACTGTTTCCACCTCCACCATTTCCACATTCACAGGATGAAGCTATTTACACCTCGCCCATTTCCACATTCACAGGATGAGACTATTTACACCTCCCCCATTTCCACATTCACAGGATGAAGCTATTTATACCTCCGCCTTTCAACATTCACAGGATGAGACTGTTTATATCTTCCCCATTTCCACATTCACAGGATGAGGCTATTTACACATCCCCCATTTCCACATTCACAGGATGAGGCAATTTACACCTCCCCCATTTCCACATTCACAGGATGAGGCTACTTACACCTCCCCCATTTCCACATTCACAGGATGAGACTATTTCCACCTCCTCCATTTCCACATTCACAGGATGAAGCTATTTACACCTCGCCCATTTCCACATTCACAGGATGAGACTATTTACACCTCGCCCATTTCCACATTCACAGGATGAGACTATTTACACCTCCCCCATTTCCACATTCACAGGATGAAGCTATTTATACCTCCGCCTTTCAACATTCACAGGATGCGACTATTTACACCTCCCCCATTTCCACAATCACAGCATGAGACTATTTACACCTCCCCCATTTTCACATTCACAGCATGAAGCTATTTATACCTCCGCCTTTCAACATTCACAGGATGAGACTGTTTATATCTCCCCCATTTCCACATTCACAGGATGAGGCTATTTGCACATCCCCCATTTCCACATTCACAGGATGAGGCAATTTACACCTCGCCCATTTCCACATTCACAGGATGAGGCTACTTACACCTCCCCCATTTCCACATTCACAGGATGAGGCTATTTAAACCTCCCCCATTTCTACATTCACAGGATGAATCTATTTCCACCTCCACCATTTCCACATTCACTGGTTGAAGCTATTTTCACCTCTGCCTTTCAACATTCACAGGATGAATTTATTTACACATCCCCCAATTCCACATTCACAGGATGAGACTATTTCCACATCCCCCATTTCCACATTCACAGGACGAAGCTATTTACACCTCCCCAATTTCCACATTCACAGGATGAGACTATTTACACCTCCTCCATTTCCACATACACAGGATGAGATTATTGACACCTCCCCCATTTCCACATTCATTGGATGCGACTATTTCCACCTCCCCCATTTCCACATTCACAGGAAGAGACTATTTACACTTCACCCATTTCCACATTCACAGGATGAAGCTATTTACACCTGCCCCATTTCCACATTCACAGGGTGAGACTACTTACACCTCCCCCATTTCCACATTCACAGGATGAAGCTATTTACATCTGCCCCATTTCAACATTCACAGGATGAAGCTATTTACACTTCCGCCATCTCAACATTCACAGGATGAGACTGTTTCCACCTCCACCATTTCCACATTCACAGGATGAAGCTATTTACACCTCGCCCATTTCCACATTCACAGGATGAGACTATTTACACCTCCCCCATTTCCACATTCACAGGATGAAGCTATTTATACCTCCGCCTTTCAACATTCACAGGATGAGACTGTTTATATCTTCCCCATTTCCACATTCACAGGATGAGGCTATTTACACATCCCCCATTTCCACATTCACAGGATGAGGCAATTTACACCTCCCCCATTTCCACATTCACAGGATGAGGCTACTTACACCTCCCCCATTTCCACATTCACAGGATGAGACTATTTCCACCTCCTCCATTTCCACATTCACAGGATGAAGCTATTTACACCTCGCCCATTTCCACATTCACAGGATGAGACTATTTACACCTCGCCCATTTCCACATTCACAGGATGAGACTATTTACACCTCCCCCATTTCCACATTCACAGGATGAAGCTATTTATACCTCCGCCTTTCAACATTCACAGGATGCGACTATTTACACCTCCCCCATTTCCACAATCACAGCATGAGACTATTTACACCTCCCCCATTTTCACATTCACAGCATGAAGCTATTTATACCTCCGCCTTTCAACATTCACAGGATGAGACTGTTTATATCTCCCCCATTTCCACATTCACAGGATGAGGCTATTTGCACATCCCCCATTTCCACATTCACAGGATGAGGCAATTTACACCTCGCCCATTTCCACATTCACAGGATGAGGCTACTTACACCTCCCCCATTTCCACATTCACAGGATGAGGCTATTTAAACCTCCCCCATTTCTACATTCACAGGATGAATCTATTTCCACCTCCCCCATTTCCACATTCACTGGTTGAAGCTATTTTCACCTCTGCCTTTCAACATTCACAGGATGAATTTATTTACACATCCCCCAATTCCACATTCACAGGATGAGACTATTTCCACATCCCCCATTTCCACATTCACAGGACGAAGCTATTTACACCTCCCCAATTTCCACATTCACAGGATGAGACTATTTACACCTCCTCCATTTCCACATACACAGGATGAGATTATTGACACCTCCCCCATTTCCACATTCATTGGATGCGACTATTTCCACCTCCCCCATTTCCACATTCACAGGAAGAGACTATTTACACTTCACCCATTTCCACATTCACAGGATGAAGCTATTTACACCTGCCGCATTTCCACATTCACAGGATGAGGCTATTTACACCTCCCCCATTTCCACGTTCACAGGATGAGGCTATTTACACCTCCCCCATTTCCACATTCACAGGATGAGGCTATTTACTCCTCCCCCATTTCCACATTCACAGGATGAGGCTATTTACACCTCCACGATTTCCACATTCACAGAATGAAACTATTTACACCACCCCCATTTCCACATTCACAGGATGAGACTATTTACACCTCCCCCATTTCCACATTCACAGCATGAGACTATTTACACTTCCCCCATTTTCTCATACACAGGATGAAGCTATTTATACCTCCGCCTTTCAACATTCACAGGATGAGACTGTTTATATCTCCCCCATTTTCACATTCACAGGATGAGGCTATTTACACATCCCCCATTTCCACATTCACAGGATGTTGCAAGTTACACCTCCCCCATTTCCACATTCACAGGATGAGGCTATTTACACCTCCCCCATTTCCACATTCACAGGATGAGGCTATTTACACCTCCCCCATTTCCACATTCACAGGATGAAGCTATATACACCTCCCACATTTCCACATTCACTGGTTGAAGCTATTTTCACCTCCGCCTTTCAACATTCACAGGATGAATTTATTTACACATCCCCCATTTCCACATTCACAGGATGAGACTATTTCCACATCCCCCATTTCCACATTCACAGGACGAAGCTATTTACACCTCCCCAATTTCCACATTCACAGGATGAGACTATTTACACCTCCTCCATTTCCACATACACAGGATGAGATTATTGACACCTCCCACATTTCCACATTCATTGGATGCGACTATTTCCACCTCCCCCATTTCCACATTCACAGGAAGAGATAATTTACACTTCACCCATTTCCACATTCACAGGATGAAGCTATTTACACCTGCCGCATTTCCACATTCACAGGATGAGGCTATTTACACCTCCCCCATTTCCACGTTCACAGGATGAGGCTATTTACACCTCCCCCATTTCCACATTCACAGGATGAGGCTATTTACTCCTCCCCCATTTCCACATTCACAGGATGAGGCTATTTACACATCCCCCATTTCCACATTCACAGGATGTTGCAAGTTACACCTCCCCCATTTCCACATTCACAGGATGAGGCTATTTACACCTCCCCCATTTCCACATTCACAGGATGAGGCTATTTACACCTCCCCGATTTCCACATTCACAGGATGAAGCTATATACACCTCCCACATTCCAAATTGACAGGATGAGACTATTTCCATCTACCCCATTTCCACATTCACAGGATGAGACTATTTACACCTGCTCCATCTGCACATTCCAAGATGAGACTATTGAAACCTCGCCTCTTTTCCACATTCACAGGATGAAGCTAGTTACACCTCCCCCCTTTCAACATTCACAGGATGAGGCTATTTCCACCTCCCCCATTTCCACATTCACAGGATGAGGCTATTTAAACCTCCCCCATTTCCACATTCACAGGATGAATTTAGTTACACCTCCCCCATTTCCACATTCACAGGATGAGACCTCTTCTACCTCCCCTATTTCCACATTCCCAGGACGAAGCTATTTACACATCCCCAATTTCCACATTCAGAGGATGAGACTATTTACACCTCCTCCATTTCCACATACACAGGATGAGATTATTTACACCTCCCCCATTTCCACATTCACTGCATGAGGCTATTTCCACCTCCCCCATTTCCACATTCACAGGAAGAGACTATTTACACCTCCCCCATTTCCACATTCACAGGATGAAGCTATTTACACCTCCCCCATTTCCACATACACAGGATGAATCTATTTCCACCTCCCCCATTTACACATTCACGGGATGAATCTATTTACACCTTCCCCATTTCCGCATTCACAGGATGAGATTATTTCCACCTCCTCCATTTGCACATTCATAGCATGAAGCTATTTTGAACAACGCCTTTCAACAAGCACTGGATGAAGCTTTTACACCTCCCTCATTTCCACATTCACAGGATGAGACTATTTACACCTCCCCCATTTCCACATTCACAGAATGAGACTATTTCCACCTCCACCATTTCCACATTCATAGGATGAGACTATTTACACATCCCCCATCTCAACATTCACAGGATGAAGCCAGTTTCACCTCCCCCCGTTTGACATACACAGGATGAAGCTATGTACACCTCCCCCATTTCCACATTCAGACGATGGGACTATTTACACCTCCCCCATTTCTACAAGCTCTGGATGAGACTATTTATACCTCCCCCATTTACACATTCACACGATGAGACTATTTACACATCCGCCATTTCCACATTCACAGAATGTGATTATTTACACCCCCCCTATTTGCACATTCACAGGATGAATCTATTTCCACCTCTCCCATTTCCACATTCACGGATTGAATCTATTTACATCTACATTTACATTTACGAAGCTATCTACACCTCGCCGATTTCCACATTCACAGGATGAGACTATGTACACCTCCTCCATTTCCACATACACAGGATGAGATTATTTACACCTCCCCCATTTCCACATTCACTGGATGAGACTAGTTCCACCTCCCCCATTTCCAAATTCACAGGAAGAGACTATTTACACCTCCCCCATTTCCACATTCACAGGATGAAGCTAATTAAACCTCCCCCCTTTCCACATTCACACGAAGAAGCTATTTACACCTCCCCAATTTCCACATTCACAGGATGAATCTATTTCCACCTCCCCCGTTTCCACATTCACAGGATCAATCGATTTACACCTCCCCCATTTCCACATTCACAGGATGAAGCTATTGACACCTCCCCCATTTCCAAATTCACTGGATGACATTATTTCCACCTCCTCCATTTGCACATTCACAGGATGAAGCTATTTACACCACCCCCATTTCCACAATCACAGGATGAGACTATTTAAACTGCCCCATTTGCACATTCACAGGATGAGACTAATCAAACCTCGTCTCTGTTCCACATTCACAAGATGAAGCTATTTACACCTCCCCCCTTTCAACATTCACAGGATGAGACTACTTACACCTCCCCCATTTGCACATTCACAAGATGTGACTATTGAAACCTCGCCTCTTTTCCACAATCACAGGATGAAGCTATTTACACCTCCCCCTTTCAACATGCACAGGATGAAACTATTCACACCTCCAGCATTTCCACATTCACAGGATGAGTCTATTTACTCCTCCCCCATTTCCACATTCACAGCATGAAGCTATTTATACCTCCGCCTTTCAACATTCACAGGATGAGACTACTTACACCTCCCCCATTTGCACATTCACAGGTTGAGGCTATTAACAACCCCCTCCCCCCCACATTTCCACATTCACAAGATGAGGCTATTTACACCTCCCCCATTTCCACATTCACAGGATGAATCTATTTCCACCTCCCCCATTTCTACGTTCACAGGATGAGGCTATTTACACCTCCCCCATTTCCACATTCACAGGATGAGACTATTTACACCTCCCGCATTTCCACATTCACTGGATGAGGCTATTTCCACCTCCCCCATTTCCACATTCACAGGAAGAAACTATTTACACCTCCCCCATTTCCACATACACAGGATGAATCTATTTCCACCTCCCCCATTTCCACATTCACAGGATGAAGCTATTTACACCTCCCCCATTTCCAAATTCACTGGATGAAGCTGTTTACACCTCGCCCATTTCCAAATTCACTGGATGAGATTATTTCTACCTCCTCCATTTGCACATTCACAGGATGAAGCTATTTTGACCTCCGCCTTTCAACATGCACTGGATGAAGCTTTTACACCTCCCTCATTTCCACATTCAAAGGATGAGACTATTTACGCCTCGCCCATTTCCACATTCACAGGATGAAGCTATTTACCCCTCCCCCATTTCCTAAATTCAAAGGATGAATTTATTGACACTTCCCCATTTCCACATTCACAGGATGAATTTATTTACACCTCCCCCAATTTCCACATTCACAGGATGAGACTAATTCCACATCCCCCATTTCCACATTCACAGGGTGAGACTATTTACACCTCCCGCATTTCCACATTCACAGGATGAAGCTATTTACATCTGCCCCATTTCAACATTCACAGGATGAAGCTATTTACACTTCCGCCATCTCAACATTCACAGGATGAGACTGTTTCCACCTCCACGATTTCCACATTCACAGGATGAAGCTATTTACACCTCGCCCATTTCCACATTCACAGGATGAGACTATTTACACCTCCCCCATTTCCACATTCACAGGATGAAGCTATTTATACCTCCGCCTTTCAACATTCACAGGATGAGACTGTTTATATCTTCCCCATTTCCACATTCACAGGATGAGGCTACTTACACCTCCCCCATTTCCACATTCACAGGATGAGACTATTTCCACCTCCTCCATTTCCACATTCACAGGATGAAGCTATTTACACCTCGCCCATTTCCACATTCACAGGATGAGACTATTTACACCTCGCCCATTTCCACATTCACAGGATGAGACTATTTACACCTCCCCCATTTCCACATTCACAGGATGAAGCTATTTATACCTCCGCCTTTCAACATTCACAGGATGCGACTATTTACACCTCCCCCATTTCCACAATCACAGCATGAGACTATTTACACCTCCCCCATTTTCACATTCACAGCATGAAGCTATTTATACCTCCGCCTTTCAACATTCACAGGATGAGACTGTTTATATCTCCCCCATTTCCACATTCACAGGATGAGGCTATTTGCACATCCCCCATTTCCACATTCACAGGATGAGGCAATTTACACCTCGCCCATTTCCACATTCACAGGATGAGGCTACTTACACCTCCCCCATTTCCACATTCACAGGATGAGGCTATTTAAACCTCCCCCATTTCTACATTCACAGGATGAATCTATTTCCACCTCCCCCATTTCCACATTCACTGGTTGAAGCTATTTTCACCTCTGCCTTTCAACATTCACAGGATGAATTTATTTACACATCCCCCATTTCCACATTCACAGGATGAGACTATTTCCACATCCCCCATTTCCACATTCACAGGACGAAGCTATTTACACCTCCCCAATTTCCACATTCACAGGATGAGACTATTTACACCTCCTCCATTTCCACATACACAGGATGAGATTATTGACACCTCCCCCATTTCCACATTCATTGGATGCGACTATTTCCACCTCCCCCATTTCCACATTCACAGGAAGAGACTATTTACACTTCACCCATTTCCACATTCACAGGATGAAGCTATTTACACCTGCTGCATTTCCACATTCACAGGATGAGGCTATTTACACCTCCCCCATTTCCACGTTCACAGGATGAGGCTACTTACACCTCCCCCATTTCCACATTCACAGGATGAGGCTATTTACTCCTCCCCCATTTCCACATTCACAGGATGAGGCTATTTACACCTCCACGATTTCCACATTCACAGAATGAAACTATTTACACCACCCCCATTTCCACATTCACAGGATGAGACTATTTACACCTCCTCCATTTCCACATACACAGGATGAGATTATTGACACCTCCCCCATTTCCACATTCATTGGATGCGACTATTTCCACCTCCCCCATTTCCACATTCACAGGAAGAGACTATTTACACTTCACCCATTTCCACATTCACAGGATGAAGCTATTTACACCTGCTGCATTTCCACATTCACAGGATGAGGCTATTTACACCTCCCCCATTTCCACGTTCACAGGATGAGGCTATTTACACCTCCCCCATTTCCACATTCACAGGATGAGGCTATTTACTCCTCCCCCATTTCCACATTCACAGGATGAGGCTATTTACACCTCCACGATTTCCACATTCACAGAATGAAACTATTTACACCACCCCCATTTCCACATTCACAGGATGAGACTATTTACACCTCCCCCATTTCCACATTCACAGCATGAGACTATTTACACTTCCCCCATTTTCTCATACACAGGATGAAGCTATTTATACCTCCGCCTTTCAACATTCACAGGATGAGACTGTTTATATCTCCCCCATTTCCACATTCACAGGATGAGGCTATTTACACATCTCCCATTTCCACATTCACAGGATGTTGCAAGTTACACCTCCCCTATTTCCACCTTCACAGGATGAGGCTATTTACACCTCCCCCATTTCCACATTCACAGGATGAGGCTATTTACACCTCCACCATTTCCACATTCACAGGATGAAGCTATATACACCTCCCACATTTCCACATTCACTGGTTGAAGCTATTTTCACCTCCGCCTTTCAACATTCACAGGATGAATTTATTTACACATCCCCCATTTCCACATTCACAGGATGAGACTATTTCCACATCCCCCATTTCCACATTCACAGGACGAAGCTATTTACACCTCCCCAATTTCCACATTCACAGGATGAGACTATTTACACCTCCTCCATTTCCACATACACAGGATGAGATTATTGACACCTCCCCCATTTCCACATTCATTGGATGCGACTATTTCCACCTCCCCCATTTCCACATTCACAGGAAGAGATAATTTACACTTCACCCATTTCCACATTCACAGGATGAAGCTATTTACACCTGCCGCATTTCCACATTCACAGGATGAGGCTATTTACACCTCCCCCATTTCCACGTTCACAGGATGAGGCTATTTACACCTCCCCCATTTCCACATTCACAGGATGAGGCTATTTACTCCTCCCCCATTTCCACATTCACAGGATGAGGCTATTTACACATCCCCCATTTCCACATTCACAGGATGTTGCAAGTTACACCTCCCCCATTTCCACATTCACAGGATGAGGCTATTTACACCTCCCCCATTTCCACATTCACAGGATGAGGCTATTTACACCTCCCCCATTTCCACATTCACAGGATGAAGCTATATACACCTCCCACATTCCAAATTGACAGGATGAGACTATTTCCATCTACCCCATTTCCACATTCACAGGATGAGACTATTTACACCTGCTCCATCTGCACATTCCAAGATGAGACTATTGAAACCTCGCCTCTTTTCCACATTCACAGGATGAAGCTAGTTACACCTCCCCCCTTTCAACATTCACAGGATGAGGCTATTTCCACCTCCCCCATTTCCACATTCACAGGATGAGGCTATTTAAACCTCCCCCATTTCCACATTCACAGGATGAATTTAGTTACACCTCCCCCATTTCCACATTCACAGGATGAGACCTCTTCTACCTCCCCTATTTCCACATTCCCAGGACGAAGCTACTTACACATCCCCAATTTCCACATTCAGAGGATGAGACTATTTACACCTCCTCCATTTCCACATACACAGGATGAGATTATTTACACCTCCCCCATTTCCACATTCACTGGATGAGGCTATTTCCACCTCCCCCATTTCCACATTCACAGGAAGAGACTATTTACACCTCCCCCATTTCCACATTGACAGGATGAAGCTATTTACACCTCCCCCATTTCCACATACACAGGATGAATCTATTTCCACCTCCCCCATTTACACATTCACGGGATGAATCTATTTACACCTCCCCCATTTCCGCATTCACAGGATGAGATTATTTCCACCTCCTCCATTTGCACATTCATAGCATGAAGCTATTTTGAACAACGCCTTTCAACAAGCACTGGATGAAGCTTTTACACCTCCCTCATTTCCACATTCACAGGATGAGACTATTTACACCTCCCCCATTTCCACATTCACAGAATGAGACTATTTCCACCTCCACCATTTCCACATTCATAGGATGAGACTATTTACACATCCCCCATCTCAACATTCACAGGATGAAGCCAGTTTCACCTCCCCCCGTTTGACATACACAGGATGAAGCTATGTACACCTCCCCCATTTCCACATTCAGACGATGAGACTATTTACACCTCCCCCATTTCTACAAGCTCTGGATGAGACTATTTATACCTCCCCCATTTACACATTCACACAATGAGACTATTTACACATTCGCCATTTCCACATTCACAGAATGTGATTATTTACACCCCCCCTATTTGCACATTCACAGGATGAATCTATTTCCACCTCTCCCATTTCCACATTCACGGATTGAATCTATTTACATCTACATTTGCATTTACGAAGCTATCTACACCTCGCCGATTTCCACATTCACAGGATGAGACTATGTACACCTCCTCCATTTCCACATTCACAGAATGAGGCTATTTACACCTCCCCCATTTCCACGTTCACAGGATGAGGCTATTTACACCTCCCCCCTTTCAACATTCACAGGATGAGGCTATTTACACCTCCCCCATTTCCACATTCACAGGATGAGACTATTTCCAACTCCCCACTTCCAAATTCACTGGATGAGATTATTTCCACCTCCTCCATTTGCAAATTCACAGGATGAAGCTATTTTGACCTCCGCCTTTCAACATGCACTGGATGAAGCTTTTACACCTCCCTCATTTCCACATTCAAAGGATGAGACTATTTACGCCTCGCCCATTTCCACATTCACAGGATGAAGCTATTTACCCCTCCCCCATTTCCTAAATTCAAAGGATGAATTTATTTACACTTCCCCATTTCCACATTCACAGGATGAATTTATTTACACCTCCCCCAATTTCCACATTCACAGGATGAGACTAATTCCACATCCCCCATTTCCACATTCACAGGGTGAGACTATTTACACCTCCCCCATTTCCACATTCACAGGATGAAGCTATTTACATCTGCCCCATTTCAACATTCACAGGATGAAGCTATTTACACTTCCGCCATCTCAACATTCACAGGATGAGACTGTTTCCACCTCCACCATTTCCACATTCACAGGATGAAGCTATTTACACCTCGCCCATTTCCACATTCACAGGATGAGACTATTTACACCTCCCCCATTTCCACATTCACAGGATGAAGCTATTTATACCTCCGCCTTTCAACATTCACAGGATGAGACTGTTTATATCTTCCCCATTTCCACATTCACAGGATGAGGCTATTTACACATCCCCCATTTCCACATTCACAGGATGAGGCAATTTACACCTCCCCCATTTCCACATTCACAGGATGAGGCTACTTACACCTCCCCCATTTCCACATTCACAGGATGAGACTATTTCCACCTCCTCCATTTCCACATTCACAGGATGAAGCTATTTACACCTCGCCCATTTCCACATTCACAGGATGAGACTATTTACACCTCGCCCATTTCCACATTCACAGGATGAGACTATTTACACCTCCCCCATTTCCACATTCACAGGATGAAGCTATTTATACCTCCGCCTTTCAACATTCACAGGATGCGACTATTTACACCTCCCCCATTTCCACAATCACAGCATGAGACTATTTACACCTCCCCCATTTTCACATTCACAGCATGAAGCTATTTATACCTCCGCCTTTCAACATTCACAGGATGAGACTGTTTATATCTCCCCCATTTCCACATTCACAGGATGAGGCTATTTGCACATCCCCCATTTCCACATTCACAGGATGAGGCAATTTACACCTCGCCCATTTCCACATTCACAGGATGAGGCTACTTACACCTCCCCCATTTCCACATTCACAGGATGAGGCTATTTAAACCTCCCCCATTTCTACATTCACAGGATGAATCTATTTCCACCTCCCCCATTTCCACATTCACTGGTTGAAGCTATTTTCACCTCTGCCTTTCAACATTCACAGGATGAATTTATTTACACATCCCCCAATTCCACATTCACAGGATGAGACTATTTCCACATCCCCCATTTCCACATTCACAGGACGAAGCTATTTACACCTCCCCAATTTCCACATTCACAGGATGAGACTATTTACACCTCCTCCATTTCCACATACACAGGATGAGATTATTGACACCTCCCCCATTTCCACATTCATTGGATGCGACTATTTCCACCTCCCCCATTTCCACATTCACAGGAAGAGACTATTTACACTTCACCCATTTCCACATTCACAGGATGAAGCTATTTACACCTGCCCCATTTCCACATTCACAGGGTGAGACTATTTACACCTCCCCCATTTCCACATTCACAGGATGAAGCTATTTACATCTGCCCCATTTCAACATTCACAGGATGAAGCTATTTACACTTCCGCCATCTCAACATTCACAGGATGAGACTGTTTCCACCTCCACCATTTCCACATTCACAGGATGAAGCTATTTACACCTCGCCCATTTCCACATTCACAGGATGAGACTATTTACACCTCCCCCATTTCCACATTCACAGGATGAAGCTATTTATACCTCCGCCTTTCAACATTCACAGGATGAGACTGTTTATATCTTCCCCATTTCCACATTCACAGGATGAGGCTATTTACACATCCCCCATTTCCACATTCACAGGATGAGGCAATTTACACCTCCCCCATTTCCACATTCACAGGATGAGGCTACTTACACCTCCCCCATTTCCACATTCACAGGATGAGACTATTTCCACCTCCTCCATTTCCACATTCACAGGATGAAGCTATTTACACCTCGCCCATTTCCACATTCACAGGATGAGACTATTTACACCTCGCCCATTTCCACATTCACAGGATGAGACTATTTACACCTCCCCCATTTCCACATTCACAGGATGAAGCTATTTATACCTCCGCCTTTCAACATTCACAGGATGCGACTATTTACACCTCCCCCATTTCCACAATCACAGCATGAGACTATTTACACCTCCCCCATTTTCACATTCACAGCATGAAGCTATTTATACCTCCGCCTTTCAACATTCACAGGATGAGACTGTTTATATCTCCCCCATTTCCACATTCACAGGATGAGGCTATTTGCACATCCCCCATTTCCACATTCACAGGATGAGGCAATTTACACCTCGCCCATTTCCACATTCACAGGATGAGGCTACTTACACCTCCCCCATTTCCACATTCACAGGATGAGGCTATTTAAACCTCCCCCATTTCTACATTCACAGGATGAATCTATTTCCACCTCCCCCATTTCCACATTCACTGGTTGAAGCTATTTTCACCTCTGCCTTTCAACATTCACAGGATGAATTTATTTACACATCCCCCAATTCCACATTCACAGGATGAGACTATTTCCACATCCCCCATTTCCACATTCACAGGACGAAGCTATTTACACCTCCCCAATTTCCACATTCACAGGATGAGACTATTTACACCTCCTCCATTTCCACATACACAGGATGAGATTATTGACACCTCCCCCATTTCCACATTCATTGGATGCGACTATTTCCACCTCCCCCATTTCCACATTCACAGGAAGAGACTATTTACACTTCACCCATTTCCACATTCACAGGATGAAGCTATTTACACCTGCCGCATTTCCACATTCACAGGATGAGGCTATTTACACCTCCCCCATTTCCACGTTCACAGGATGAGGCTATTTACACCTCCCCCATTTCCACATTCACAGGATGAGGCTATTTACTCCTCCCCCATTTCCACATTCACAGGATGAGGCTATTTACACCTCCACGATTTCCACATTCACAGAATGAAACTATTTACACCACCCCCATTTCCACATTCACAGGATGAGACTATTTACACCTCCCCCATTTCCACATTCACAGCATGAGACTATTTACACTTCCCCCATTTTCTCATACACAGGATGAAGCTATTTATACCTCCGCCTTTCAACATTCACAGGATGAGACTGTTTATATCTCCCCCATTTTCACATTCACAGGATGAGGCTATTTACACATCCCCCATTTCCACATTCACAGGATGTTGCAAGTTACACCTCCCCCATTTCCACATTCACAGGATGAGGCTATTTACACCTCCCCCATTTCCACATTCACAGGATGAGGCTATTTACACCTCCCCCATTTCCACATTCACAGGATGAAGCTATATACACCTCCCACATTTCCACATTCACTGGTTGAAGCTATTTTCACCTCCGCCTTTCAACATTCACAGGATGAATTTATTTACACATCCCCCATTTCCACATTCACAGGATGAGACTATTTCCACATCCCCCATTTCCACATTCACAGGACGAAGCTATTTACACCTCCCCAATTTCCACATTCACAGGATGAGACTATTTACACCTCCTCCATTTCCACATACACAGGATGAGATTATTGACACCTCCCACATTTCCACATTCATTGGATGCGACTATTTCCACCTCCCCCATTTCCACATTCACAGGAAGAGATAATTTACACTTCACCCATTTCCACATTCACAGGATGAAGCTATTTACACCTGCCGCATTTCCACATTCACAGGATGAGGCTATTTACACCTCCCCCATTTCCACGTTCACAGGATGAGGCTATTTACACCTCCCCCATTTCCACATTCACAGGATGAGGCTATTTACTCCTCCCCCATTTCCACATTCACAGGATGAGGCTATTTACACATCCCCCATTTCCACATTCACAGGATGTTGCAAGTTACACCTCCCCCATTTCCACATTCACAGGATGAGGCTATTTACACCTCCCCCATTTCCACATTCACAGGATGAGGCTATTTACACCTCCCCGATTTCCACATTCACAGGATGAAGCTATATACACCTCCCACATTCCAAATTGACAGGATGAGACTATTTCCATCTACCCCATTTCCACATTCACAGGATGAGACTATTTACACCTTCTCCATCTGCACATTCCAAGATGAGACTATTGAAACCTCGCCTCTTTTCCACATTCACAGGATGAAGCTAGTTACACCTCCCCCCTTTCAACATTCACAGGATGAGGCTATTTCCACCTCCCCCATTTCCACATTCACAGGATGAGGCTATTTAAACCTCCCCCATTTCCACATTCACAGGATGAATTTAGTTACACCTCCCCCATTTCCACATTCACAGGATGAGACCTCTTCTACCTCCCCTATTTCCACATTCCCAGGACGAAGCTATTTACACATCCCCAATTTCCACATTCAGAGGATGAGACTATTTACACCTCCTCCATTTCCACATACACAGGATGAGATTATTTACACCTCCCCCATTTCCACATTCACTGGATGAGGCTATTTCCACCTCCCCCATTTCCACATTCACAGGAAGAGACTATTTACACCTCCCCCATTTCCACATTGACAGGATGAAGCTATTTACACCTCCCCCATTTCCACATACACAGGATGAATCTATTTCCACCTCCCCCATTTACACATTCACGGGATGAATCTATTTACACCTCCCCCATTTCCGCATTCACAGGATGAGATTATTTCCACCTCCTCCATTTGCACATTCATAGCATGAAGCTATTTTGAACAACGCCTTTCAACAAGCACTGGATGAAGCTTTTACACCTCCCTCATTTCCACATTCACAGGATGAGACTATTTACACCTCCCCCATTTCCACATTCACAGAATGAGACTATTTCCACCTCCACCATTTCCACATTCATAGGATGAGACTATTTACACATCCCCCATCTCAACATTCACAGGATGAAGCCAGTTTCACCTCCCCCCGTTTGACATACACAGGATGAAGCTATGTACACCTCCCCCATTTCCACATTCAGACGATGAGACTATTTACACCTCCCCCATTTCTACAAGCTCTGGATGAGACTATTTATACCTCCCCCATTTACACATTCACACAATGAGACTATTTACACATCCGCTATTTCCACATTCACAGAATGTGATTATTTACACCCCCCCTATTTGCACATTCACAGGATGAATCTATTTCCACCTCTCCCATTTCCACATTCACGGATTGAATCTATTTACATCTACATTTGCATTTACGAAGCTATCTACACCTCGCCGATTTCCACATTCACAGGATGAGACTATGTACACCTCCTCCATTTCCACATTCACAGAATGAGGCTATTTACACCTCCCCCATTTCCACGTTCACAGGATGAGGCTATTTACACCTCCCCCCTTTCAACATTCACAGGATGAGGCTATTTACACCTCCCCCATTTCCACATTCACAGGATGAGACTATTTCCAACTCCCCACTTCCAAATTCACTGGATGAGATTATTTCCACCTCCTCCATTTGCAAATTCACAGGATGAAGCTATTTTGACCTCCGCCTTTCAACATGCACTGGATGAAGCTTTTACACCTCCCTCATTTCCACATTCAAAGGATGAGACTATTTACGCCTCGCCCATTTCCACATTCACAGGATGAAGCTATTTACCCCTCCCCCATTTCCTAAATTCAAAGGATGAATTTATTTACACTTCCCCATTTCCACATTCACAGGATGAATTTATTTACACCTCCCCCAATTTCCACATTCACAGGATGAGACTCATTCCACATCCCCCATTTCCACATTCACAGGGTGAGACTATTTACACCTCCCCCATTTCCACATTCACAGGATGAAGCTATTTACATCTGCCCCATTTCAACATTCACAGGATGAAGCTATTTACACTTCCGCCATCTCAACATTCACAGGATGAGACTGTTTCCACCTCCACCATTTCCACATTCACAGGATGAAGCTATTTACACCTCCTCCATTTCCACATTCACAGGATGAAGCTATTTACACCTCGCCCATTTCCACATTCACAGGATGAGACTATTTACACCTCGCCCATTTCCACATTCACAGGATGAGACTATTTACACCTCCCCCATTTCCACATTCACAGGATGAAGCTATTTATACCTCCGCCTTTCAACATTCACAGGATGCGACTATTTACACCTCCCCCATTTCCACAATCACAGCATGAGACTATTCACACCTCCCCCATTTTCACATTCACAGCATGAAGCTATTTATACCTCCGCCTTTCAACATTCACAGGATGAGACTGTTTATATCTCCCCCATTTCCACATTCACAGGATGAGGCTATTTACACCTCCACGATTTCCACATTCACAGAATGAAACTATTTACACCACCCCCATTTCCACATTCACAGGATGAGACTAATTACACCTCCCCCATTTCCACATTCACAGCATGAGACTATTTACACTTCCCCCATTTTCTCATACACAGGATGAAGCTATTTATACCTCCGCCTTTCAACATTCACAGGATGAGACTGTTTATATCTCCCCCATTTCCACATTCACAGGATGAGGCTATTTACACATCCCCCATTTCCACATTCACAGGATGTTGCAAGTTACACCTCCCCCATTTCCACATTCACAGGATGAGGCTATTTACACCTCCCCCATTTCCACATTCACAGGATGAGGCTATTTACACCCCCCCTATTTGCACATTCACAGGATGAATCTATTTCCACCTCTCCCATTTCCACATTCACGGATTGAATCTATTTACATCTACATTTGCATTTACGAAGCTATCTACACCTCGCCGATTTCCACATTCACAGGATGAGACTATGTACACCTCCTCCATTTCCACATTCACAGAATGAGGCTATTTACACCTCCCCCATTTCCACGTTCACAGGATGAGGCTATTTACACCTCCCCCCTTTCAACATTCACAGGATGAGGCTATTTACACCTCCCCCATTTCCACATTCACAGGATGAGACTATTTCCAACTCCCCACTTCCAAATTCACTGGATGAGATTATTTCCACCTCCTCCATTTGCAAATTCACAGGATGAAGCTATTTTGACCTCCGCCTTTCAACATGCACTGGATGAAGCTTTTACACTCCCTCATTTCCACATTCAAAGGATGAGACTATTTACGCCTCGCCCATTTCCACATTCACAGGATGAAGCTATTTACCCCTCCCCCATTTCCTAAATTCAAAGGATGAATTTATTTACACTTCCCCATTTCCACATTCACAGGATGAATTTATTTACACCTCCCCCAATTTCCACATTCACAGGATGAGACTAATTCCACATCCCCCATTTCCACATTCACAGGGTGAGACTATTTACACCTCCCCCATTTCCACATTCACAGGATGAAGCTATTTACATCTGCCCCATTTCAACATTCACAGGATGAAGCTATTTACACTTCCGCCATCTCAACATTCACAGGATGAGACTGTTTCCACCTCCACCATTTCCACATTCACAGGATGAAGCTATTTACACCTCGCCCATTTCCACATTCACAGGATGAGACTATTTACACCTCCCCCATTTCCACATTCACAGGATGAAGCTATTTATACCTCCGCCTTTCAACATTCACAGGATGAGACTGTTTATATCTTCCCCATTTCCACATTCACAGGATGAGGCTATTTACACATCCCCCATTTCCACATTCACAGGATGAGGCAATTTACACCTCCCCCATTTCCACATTCACAGGATGAGGCTACTTACACCTCCCCCATTTCCACATTCACAGGATGAGACTATTTCCACCTCCACCATTTCCACATTCACAGGATGAAGCTATTTACACCTCGCCCATTTCCACATTCACAGGATGAGACTATTTACACCTCGCCCATTTCCACATTCACAGGATGAGACTATTTACACCTCCCCCATTTCCACATTCACAGGATGAAGCTATTTATACCTCCGCCTTTCAACATTCACAGGATGCGACTATTTACACCTCCCCCATTTCCACAATCACAGCATGAGACTATTTACACCTCCCCCATTTTCACATTCACAGCATGAAGCTATTTATACCTCCGCCTTTCAACATTCACAGGATGAGACTGTTTATATCTCCCCCATTTCCACATTCACAGGATGAGGCTATTTGCACATCCCCCATTTCCACATTCACAGGATGAGGCAATTTACACCTCGCCCATTTCCACATTCACAGGATGAGGCTACTTACACCTCCCCCATTTCCACATTCACAGGATGAGGCTATTTAAACCTCCCCCATTTCTACATTCACAGGATGAATCTATTTCCACCTACCCCATTTCCACATTCACTGGTTGAAGCTATTTTCACCTCTGCCTTTCAACATTCACAGGATGAATTTATTTACACATCCCCCATTTCCACATTCACAGGATGAGACTATTTCCACATCCCCCATTTCCACATTCACAGGACGAAGCTATTTACACCTCCCCAATTTCCACATTCACAGGATGAGACTATTTACACCTCCTCCATTTCCACATACACAGGATGAGATTATTGACACCTCCCCCATTTCCACATTCATTGGATGCGACTATTTCCACCTCCCCCATTTCCACATTCACAGGAAGAGACTATTTACACTTCACCCATTTCCACATTCACAGGATGAAGCTATTTACACCTGCCGCATTTCCACATTCACAGGATGAGGCTATTTACACCTCCCCCATTTCCACGTTCACAGGATGAGGCTATTTACACCTCCCCCATTTCCACATTCACAGGATGAGGCTATTTACTCCTCCCCCATTTCCACATTCACAGGATGAGGCTATTTACACCTCCACGATTTCCACATTCACAGAATGAAACTATTTACACCACCCCCATTTCCACATTCACAGGATGAGACTATTTACACCTCCCCCATTTCCACATTCACAGCATGAGACTATTTACACTTCCCCCATTTTCTCATACACAGGATGAAGCTATTTATACCTCCGCCTTTCAACATTCACAGGATGAGACTGTTTATATCTCCCCCATTTTCACATTCACAGGATGAGGCTATTTACACATCCCCCATTTCCACATTCACAGGATGTTGCAAGTTACACCTCCCCCATTTCCACATTCACAGGATGAGGCTATTTACACCTCCCCCATTTCCACATTCACAGGATGAGGCTATTTACACCTCCACCATTTCCACATTCACAGGATGAAGCTATATACACCTCCCACATTTCCACATTCACTGGTTGAAGCTATTTTCACCTCCGCCTTTCAACATTCACAGGATGAATTTATTTACACATCCCCCATTTCCACATTCACAGGATGAGACTATTTCCACATCCCCCATTTCCACATTCACAGGACGAAGCTATTTACACCTCCCCAATTTCCACATTCACAGGATGAGACTATTTACACCTCCTCCATTTCCACATACACAGGATGAGATTATTGACACCTCCCCCATTTCCACATTCATTGGATGCGACTATTTCCACCTCCCCCATTTCCACATTCACAGGAAGAGACTATTTACACATCCCCCATTTCCACATTCACAGGATGTTGCAAGTTACACCTCCCCCATTTCCACATTCACAGGATGAGGCTATTTACACCTCCCCCATTTCCACATTCACAGGATGAGGCTATTTACACCTCCCCCATTTCCACATTCACAGGATGAAGCTATATACACCTCCCACATTCCAAATTGACAGGATGAGACTATTTCCAACTACCCCATTTCCACATTCACAGGATGAGACTATTTACACCTGCTCCATCTGCACATTCCAAGATGAGACTATTGAAACCTCGCCTCTTTTCCACATTCACAGGATGAAGCTAGTTACACCTCCCCCCTTTCAACATTCACAGGATGAGGCTATTTCCACCTCCCCCATTTCCACATTCACAGGATGAGGCTATTTAAACCTCCCCCATTTCCACATTCACAGGATGAATTTAGTTACACCTCCCCCATTTCCACATTCACAGGATGTGACCTCTTCTACCTCCCCTATTTCCACATTCCCAGGACGAAGCTATTTACACATCCCCAATTTCCACATTCAGAGGATGAGACTATTTACACCTCCTCCATTTCCACATACACAGGATGAGATTATTTACACCTCCCCGATTTCCACATTCACTGGATGAGGCCATTTCCACCTCCCCCATTTCCACATTCACAGGAAAAGACTATTTACACCTCCCCCATTTCCACATTGACAGGATGAAGCTAATTACACCTCCCCCATTTCCACATACACAGGATGAATCTATTTCCACCTCCCCCATTTACACATTCACGGGATGAATCTATTTACACCTCCCCCATTTCCGCGTTCACAGGATGAGATTATTTCCACCTCCTCCATTTGCACATTCATAGCATGAAGCTATTTTGAACAACGCCTTTCAACAAGCACTGGATGAAGCTTTTACACCTCCCTCATTTCCACATTCACAGGATGAGACTATTTACACCTCCCCCATTTCCACATTCACAGAATGAAACTATTTCCACCTCCACCATTTCCACATTCATAGGATGAGACTATTTACACATCCCCCATCTCAACATTCACAGGATGAAGCCAGTTTCACCTCCCCCCGTTTGACATACACAGGATGAAGCTATGTACACCTCCCCCATTTCCACATTCAGACGATGAGACTATTTACACCTCCCCCATTTCTACAAGCTCTGGATGAGACTATTTATACCTCCCCCATTTACACATTCACACAATGAGACTATTTACACATCCGCCATTTCCACATTCACAGAATGTGATTATTTACACCCCCCCTATTTGCACATTCACAGGATGAATCTATTTCCACCTCTCCCATTTCCACATTCACGGATTGAATCTATTTACATCTACATTTACATTTACGAAGCTATCTACACCTCGCCGATTTCCACATTCACAGGATGAGACTATGTACACCTCCTCCATTTCCACATACACAGGATGAGATTATTTACACCTCCCCCATTTCCACATTCACTGGATGAGACTAGTTCCACCTCCCCCATTTCCAAATTCACAGGAAGAGACTATTTACACCTCCCCCATTTCCACATTCACAGGATGAAGCTAATTAAACCTCCCCCCTTTCCACATTCACACGAAGAAGCTATTTACACCTCCCCAATTTCCACATTCACAGGATGAATCTATTTCCACCTCCCCCGTTTCCACATTCACAGGATCAATCGATTTACACCTCCCCCATTTCCACATTCACAGGATGAAGCTATTGACACCGCCCCCATTTCCAAATTCACTGGATGACATTATTTCCACCTCCTCCATTTGCACATTCACAGGATGAAGCTATTTACACCACCCCCATTTCCACAATCACAGGATGAGACTATTTAAACTGCCCCATTTGCACATTCACAGGATGAGACTAATCAAACCTCGTCTCTGTTCCACATTCACAAGATGAAGCTATTTACACCTCCCCCCTTTCAACATTCACAGGATGAGACTATTAACACCTGCCCCATTTGCACATTCACAAGATGTGACTACTGAAACCTCGCCTCTTTTCCACAATCACAGGATGAAGCTATTTACACCTCCCCCTTTCAACATGCACAGGATGAAACTATTCACACCTCCAGCATTTCCACATTCACAGGATGAGTCTATTTACTCCTCCCCCATTTCCACATTCACAGCATGAAGCTATTTATACCTCCGCCTTTCAACATTCACAGGATGAGACTACTTACACCTCCCCCATTTGCACATTCACAGGTTGAGGCTATTAACAACCCCCTCTCCCCCACATTTCCACATTCACAAGATGAGGCTATTTACACCTCCCCCATTTCCACATTCACAGGATGAATCTATTTCCACCTCCCCCATTTCCATATTCACAGGATGAATCTATTTCCACCTCCCTCATTTCCACATTCACAGGATGAGGCTATTTCCACCTCCCCCATTTCCACATTCACAGGATGAAGCTATTTTCACCACCGCCTTTCGACATTCACAGGATGAGACTATTTACACCTCCCCCATTTCCACATTCACAGGATGAGACTATTTACACCTCCCCCATTTCCACATTCACAGGATGAGACTATTTACACCTCCCTCATTTCCACATTCACAATCTGAGACTATTTACACCTCCCCCATTTCCACATTCACAGGATGAGACTATTTACACCTGCCCCATTTGCACATTCCAAGATGAGACTATTGAAACCTCGTCTCTTTTCCACATTCACAGGATGAAGCTATTTACACCTCCCCCCTTTCAACATTCACAGGATGAGGCTTTTTCCACCTCCCCCATTTCCACATTCACAGGATGAGACTATTTCCATCTCCCCATTTCCACATTCACAGGATGAGACTATTTCCATCTCCCCATTTCCACATTCACAGGATGAGACTATTTCCATCTCCCCCAGTTCCACATTCACAGGATGAGACTATTTACACCTACCCCAGTTCCACATTCACAGGATGAGACTATTTACACCTCCCGCATTTCCACATTCACTGGATGAGACTATTTCCACCTCCTCCATTTCCACATTCACAAGAAGAAACTATTTACACCTCCCCCATTTCCACATACACAGGATGAATCTATTTCCACCTCCCCCATTTCCACATTCACAGGATGAAGCTATTTACACCTCCCCCATTTCCAAATTCACTGGATGAAGCTATTTACACCTCCCCCATTTCCAAATTCACTGGATGAGATTATTTCCACCTCCTCCATTTGCACATTCACAGGATGAAGCTATTTTGACCTCCGCCTTTCAACATGCACTGGATGAAGCTTTTACACCTCCCTCATTTCCACATTCAAAGGATGAGACTATTTACACCTCCCCCATTTCCACATACACAGGATGAGACTATTTACACCTCCCCCATTTGCACATTCACAGAATGAGACTATTTCCACCTCCACCATTTCCACATTCATAGGATGAGACTATTTACACCTCCGCCATTTCCACATTCACAGGATGAAGCCAGTTTCACCTCCCTCCTTTCGACATACACAGGATGAAGCTATGTACACCTCCCCCATTTCCACATTCAGACGATGAGACTATTTACACCTCCCCCATTTCTACAAGCTCTGGATGAGACTATTTATACCTCCCCCATTTACACATTCACACGATGAGACTATTTACACATCCGCCATTTCCGCATTCACAGAATGTGATTATTTACAACTCCCCTATTTGCACATTCACAGGATGAATCGATTTCCACCTCTCCCATTTCCACATTCACGGATTGAATCTATTTACACCTCCCCCATTTCCACATTCACAGGACGAAGCTATTTACACCTCCCCAATTTCCACATTCAAAGGAAGAGACTATTTACACCTCCCCCATTTCCACATTCACAGGACGAAGCTATTTCCACCTCCCCCATTTCCACATTCAGAGGTTGAGACTATTTCCATCTCCCCCATTTCCACATTCACAGGATGAATCTATTTACACCTCCCCCATTTCCACATTCACAGGATGAAGCTATTTTCACCTCCGCTTTTCAACATGCACAAGATGAAGCTATTTACACCTCCCCCATTTCCACATTCACAGGGTGAAGCTATTTACACCTCCCCCATTTCCACATTCACAGAATGAGGGTATTTCCACCTCCCCCATTTTCACATTCACAGGATGAGACTATTTCCATCTCCCCATTTCCACATTCACAGGCTGAGACTATTTCCATCTCCCCCATTTCTACATTCACAGGATGAGACTACTTACACCTCCATTTCCACGTTCACAGTATGAGGCTATTTACACTTCCCCCATTTCCACATTCACAGGATGAGGCTATTTACACCTCCCCCATTTCCACATTCACAGGATGAATCTATTTACACCTCCCCCATTTCCACATTCACACTATGAACCTATTTACACCTCCGCCTTTCAACATTCACAGGATGAAGCTATTTACACCTCCCCCATTTCCACATTCAAAGGATGAATTTATTTACAACTCCCCCATTTCCACATTCACAGGATGAATTTATTTACACCTCCCCCATTTCCACATTCAAAGGATGAGACTATTTACACCTCCCCCATTTCCACATTCACAGGATGAAGCTATTTACACCACCTGCCCCATTTCAACATTCACAGGATGAAGCTATTTACACTTCCCCCATTTCCACATTCACAGGATGAGACTATTTCCACCTCCCCCATTTCCACATTCACAGGATGAGACTATTTACACCTCCCCCATTTCCACATTCACATGATGAGACTATTTACGCCTCCCCCATTTCCACATTCACAAGATGGGACTATTTACACCTCCCCCACTCGCCCTCTCCAGCTTCTTCCATATCCCCTGCACCCTCTCCAGTTTGCTCACTAGTTCAGTGTTTGTTGCCTATCGCTAATTGCCCTTGACCTGAGTGTCTTGCTTGGCCATTTCAGAGGGCTGTTAAGAGTCAACCACATTGCTGGGTCTGGACTCACATGTAGGCCGGTCTGGGTAAGGACGACAGATTTCCTTCCTTAAAGCACATTATTGAACCAGATGAGTTTTTACAACAATCGATGATGGTTTCATGGTCACCATCACTGAGACCAGTTTTATATTCCAGATTTATTAATGGAATTCAAATTTTACCGGCTGCCGTGGTGCAATTGAACCCAAGTCTCCAGAACATTAGCCTTGTCCTCTCATTTACTCGTCCAGTGTTATTACCACTATGCCACCATCATGTCTCTCCAATCCCACCATCCAACCCCTCCACACCCCCCCCCCCCCCCCCACACACACACACACACACACACACACACACAGACACACACACACAGCCGGAAGGAGAAAAAACTCGACAGTTATCTGAACAGGAAAAATTTGCAGAGTTACGGGAGAATGGTACTAGGTGAGTTGCTCATTCATTGACAGTGCAGACACATTAGGCCTAATGGCCTCCTCCTGCTCTGTAACAAGTCCGAGGTAACTGTCACTACTTGAGTAGCTATTTGAAAAATGGAATTGCTTTATTTAACAACCTGCACGCCTTTGCTCAAAATGCGACTCTCCATAATAAATATAGCTCCAAAATAAGGTCTATCATAATCAGTCAAATTTTGAACACTGAAGAAAGGAATAGTAATCAAATGCACAGTTACGAAAGAAACATAGATCTTCTTCCACTCAAGGTAAACTCATACTTAGTAACACCAACCCCTGGGGAACTCCAATATAGTGCAAAGAACATCCATTAAGTGCTCGCCTCTGCTTCCTGTCACTCAGCCAACTTTGTATCCTTGCTGCTGTTAAAGTTTCTAACTTCTGTGGCTTCCTCAACTTTGGCAACTTACAATTGTTTTAAAATCTGACGATGACAACATTTCAGGGTGAAGCAATGTTGAGGAAAGCCGTTTAAAACATTTGCAAAAGCATAGAATGCAAAAGGAAACCATCGGACAATTGGGTCTGGGCTGTCTCTCTGGAGGAATAATTCACTGAGTGCCACTCCCCTACCTTCTCCCTGTAGCCCTGAACATTCTTCCTTTTTAGATTTTAATCTAATTCCCTCTCGAATGCCTTGATTGAGCAATTGAACCTGCCACCGTCACACTGTCAGGCAGTGTGTTGCAGATCCTAACCACTCGCTGCGTAAAAGGGTTTTTCCTCATCTCTCCGTTACTTCCTTGGTCAATCACCTTAAACTGTTCCTCTGCTTCTAAATCCTTCCACCAATGGGAACAGTTTCTCCCTATCTACTCTGTCCAGACACCTCATGATTTTGAACACCTCTATCAAATCTCCTTTCAACCTTCTCTTCTCTGAGGAGAACAGTGCCAGCTTCTCCAATCTATCCACAGAGCTGAAATTTCTCATCCCTGGGACCATTCTCGGGAACCTTTTCTGCACTCTCTCTAATGCCTTCACATCTACCCTAAAATGTGCTGCCCAGAACTTTTCTTTTATTCTTTCACAGGATGTGGGCTTTGCTGGTTGGGCCAGCATTTATTGCCCATTCCAAATTGCCCCTTGAGAAGGTGTTGGTGAGCTGCGTTCTTGAACCGCTGCAGTCCCTGTGGTGTAGGTACACCCACAGTGCTGTTAGGGAGGGAGTTCCAGGATTTTAACCCAGCGACAGTGAAGTAACGGTGATATAGTTCCAAGTCAGGATGGTGAGTGGCTTGGAGGGGAACTTCCAGGTGCTGGTGTTCCCATCCATCTGCTGCCCTTGTCCTTCTAGGTGGTAGTGGTCGTGGGTTTGGAAGGTGCTGTTGGAGGCTTGGTGAGTTGCTGCAGTGCATCTTGTAGATCAGAGTTTCCCAAAGTGGGGCTGCAAGGAGAGATTTTAAAGTCACGACCTCCGAGGCAGCAATAACTGCTGTGGATCTCGGACTGAATTCTGATAGCTGTGAGACCCCTTTAAATCTTCAGCTTTTCTATTGCTGGGTGTGTCTTACTGGACCGCTCTCTGAGGTCTGACTGCTGCTGCAGAAAAACACTGTGATAAGGTAGGCATTTATTTTTGTAGAACCCTGCCTTTCATCATTTCCACTAACACGTAGGGAATCATTCCACCTGCTCATCAACTGAAGCCTCCCAGCTCCCTCTGTACAACAGCTCTCGTACCCCCTAACTTTTGATTGTGGGGTCGCATAAAATATGAGTGTGGTAACCTGATGTGTAATATACCTTTAAAACAAACGTAATGGTAGATTATGTGATCTTGATATCCAATAGCAGAGTAGCGTGGGCTACCTCTGCACTCAGTTAGCCTTGAGTTAGAGACAGAGTTTTGAGTTGTAAATGAACAGAATGTTTCTGTTTCTTCTAAGAATAGTCCACTGATCTTCCCTGTCTTGGTGTCAGCTCGAAACAAGCAACTCAGATCCTTTAGCCCCAACAAACCAAGGCCACTGGACCCAACAAATTGCCAATGAGCATAAAAAGCAAGAAAAGACATGAAAGGACGAGGTAAAAAGCAAGAAAGAACGGAGGAAATCAGAAGAATCTAAATTGGGCTGTACCTCACACGGTAGTTATAAGTAAAGAAAAATTTCCTTCCTGATTGTTGAAGCAACCCCCTCAGAGCATGCCACAATTTGGGAGAATGGAGCCTCTCGATCCAACCTCGGACAACTGGTCCCAATATGTTGAACACCTCGCGTTCTTCTTCCTCCAGGCGAACGGCATCATGGGGGAGGAGAAGAAACGCGCAATGCTCTTATCCGCATTTGGGAGCGAGACATGTGGATTAATTCAAAATTTGTTGGCTCCAGATTCAAAAACTTTTGATGACTTTAGTGAAGCTCATAAGGAATCATTACCAGCCCAAGCCATCGGTGACGACGCAACGGTTCAAATTTAACTCAAGCAATAGAGCCGCGGGGGAGACAGTTGCTTGTTATGTGGCAAAACTGAAACAATTAATTGAATATTGCGAGTTTGGTGCATCAATCAATGATAGGCTTAGAGATCGTTTGGTGTGCGGTGTAAATGAAGGTACAATTCAGAAGACATTACTGTTTGAAACAAATTTGGATTTTCAGAAGGCATTGGAAATCGCTCTGGCAATGAAAGGTGCAGTGCGAGACTCAAAAGCCATACAAGGAGCGCAAAATGGCGCCGTCAGCCAAAAAGTGATTGAAAGTGCAAACCTTTACTCAGAAGCAGGAAGCAGCCATCACCAACAGACAAATTAAAAGAGATAACTTAGCAGCAAAAACATGGCATAATGGTAACAGAGTTGGAAGCAGACCATCTTGTAATGAATCACAGTTTTAAAAGATCAAATATTTTCTCTGTCATCGAAATGGACACCTCATGAGACATTGTAAAGATAGAATTAGGCAAACTTTCAGACAAAAGCAAAAACCCAATGAGATTAAATGTTGAAAAGATTCAGTTGTAATAGATTCAGATATTTATTCGTTATATAATTTCAACGTAGGGAGAACAGAACCTACCTACGTAAGCATGAGAGTGAATGAGAGGCCTGTCAGAATGGAGGTGGATACTGGAGCAGCCACTACAGTGATAGGTGAGTTTACTTCGAAATACCTGAATCATGGGGAATGTAAACTCAATTTGGAAGAAACTGATGCAAATTGAAAACTTACACGGAAGAAGTCACGGTACGGTGCAGAGTTCAAACATGAGATTATCCTTGATGGTAGTGGCAGGCGAGGGACCTAGTCTCCTCAGGCGAACATGGCTGAAAGAAATTAAAGTGGAACGGGCTGAAATCTTCCAACTGAGAACTAATGGGCTATCAGAGCTACTACAAAAATATGCCTCAGTTTTCAATGATGAACTTGGAAAGATCGAGGGGCTACAAGCATTAATTCATGGAGATCCCAATGCAACACCAAGATTGATGAACGCAAGACCTGTACCTTATGCAATCTGGGAAAGACAGACACTGAACTGGACAGATTAGAAAAACTGGGAGTGATACAACCCGTACAATTTTCAGAGGGGGCAGCACCAATTGTACCTGTTCTCAAACCTGACCGAAGCATTCGAATTTGTGGGGTCTAAAAATTATGTCAATAAAATGGCTTAGTTGGACAGACACCCCATACCAAAAATTGAAAACTGGCAAGTAAAACTGCCTACATGCTTATCAGCAATTGGAACTAGAGAAGGCCTCCCAGAAGTTTGTCACCATTGATACACAAAGGGTTGTACTAATACACCCATTTAACTTTAGGTGTATCTTCAGCTTGCATCATATTCCAAAGAACCATTGGAAGTTTACTACATGGACTGCCCCATATTGTAGTTTATTTGGATGATGTTCTCATGACTGGACTGGACCCACTGAAAAGGAACATTTGATGAGCTTGGAAGAGGTTTTGAAACGTTTTTCGTGGGTTGGGGTGTGGTTGAAAAAAGTGCACATTCCAAGTGAAAGAGGTAGCTTACCTCGGCTACAAGGTAGATTCACAAGGCCTACATTCAGTTGAAGGCAGCTATAACTGCTGTGGAGCTCGGACTGAATTCTGATAGCTGTGAGACCCCTTTAAATCTTCAGCTTTTCTATTGGTGGGTGTGTCTTACCGGACCGCTCTCTGAAGTCTGACTCCTGCTGCAGAAAAACACTGTGATAAGGTAGGCATTTATTTTTGTAGAAACCCTGCCTTTCATCAATTCCGCTAACACTTGTGGAATCTTTCCCCACGCTCACCAACTGAAGCCTCCCGGCTCCCTCTGCACAACAGGTCTCGTACCCCCTAACTTTTGATTCTGGGGTCGCATAAAATATGAGTGTAGTAACTTGATGTGTAATATACCTTTAAAACAAACATAATGGTAGATCACGTGATCTTGATATCCAATAGCAGAGTAGCGAGGGCTACCTCTGTACTCAGTTAGTCTTGAGTTAGAGTCTGAAGTGTAAAGATAGAGTTTTGAGTTGTAAATAAACAGAATGTTTCTGTTTCTTCTAAGAATAGTCCACTGATCTTCCCTGTCTTGCTGCCAGCTCGAACACCCCGAACAAGCAACTTGGATCCTTTAGCCCCAACAAACCAAGGCCACAGGATCCAACAATGAGGCATTAAAATGGGGTTGAGGCAGAAAATGGTTTGCAAAGCCATGTTGTAGATTGTACACATTGTCCCCCACCATATCCTTCATTCAAACCCACATTCCCCTCACCCCTTCTCCCATTTACCCTCACCCCCTCCTGGCATCCCTCCCACCAAGTTTCCCCCTCCCCCCCTCAATTCCCACTCACATCATTTCCCCTCACCGCTCCCCATTCCCCCTCCCAATTCCTTCAACCCATTCCCTGGTCTCCCTCCCATTCTGCTCTCCCTCTCCCATTCCTCCCTCCCCCTCTCAATCCCCCCCACCCATTTCCATTCCCCCCAATACCCCCTCCCATTCCACCTCCTCCAATTCCCCCCACCCCAACCCCTTTCCTCCTCCCGCCACATCCCCCTCCCGCCCTCTTTACCCTCCCCCATATCCCCCTCCCCCACATCCTCCCCGCCCTCATTACCCCCGCCCTCATCTCCCTCCCCCACATCCCCCCGCCCCACATTCCCCCCATCCTCATCCCCCTCCACCCCCTGCCCCACATTCCCCCTATCCTCATTCCCCTCCCCCCATGTCCCCCTTCCCCCACTTCCCCCTCGCCCTCATCCCCTCCCCTACCTCCCCCTCCCCCACATCCCCCCGCCCCACATCCCACCCGCCCTACATCCCACCCGCCCTCATCCCCCTCCCCTACATCTCCCTCCTCCACAACACCCCCGCCCTCATCCCCCTCTCCCCACATCGCCCCTGTCCTCATTCCCCTCCTTCCACATCCTGCCTGTCCTCATTCCCCTCCCCCCACATTGCCCCAACCCCCACATCACTCACATCCCCTCATCCCCCACATCCCCTCACATCCCCCCATCCCCTCATCCACCCCATCCCCCCATTCCCCCCCATCCCGCACATCCCCTCATCCCCCCCATCCCCCACATCCGCTCATCCCCCCCATCCGCTCATCCCCCCCATCCCCTCATCCCTCAAATCCCTTCCACATCCCCTCATCCCCCATTCCCTCATCCCCCATACCCTCATCCCCTCACCACCCACATCCCCTCATCCCTCATCCCCCATCCCCTCCGCATCCACTCATTCCCCCAAACCCTCATCCCCATTCCCTCATCCCCCTATCCCCCCATTCCCTCCACTTTCCCTCGTCCCCATACCCTCATCCCCCTCCACAACACCTCATCCCCCTCCACAACCCCTCATCCCCTCCACATCCCCTCATCCCCCTATCCCCTCATCCCCCTCCACAACCCCTCATCCCCTCCACATCCCCTCATCCCCTCCACATCCCCTCATCCCCCCATACCCTCAGCCCCCCATACCCTCATCCCCCTCCACAACCCCTCACCCCCCTCCACAACCCCTCATCCCCTCCACATCCCCTCATCCCCCATACCCTCACCCCCTCCACAACCCCTCATCCCCCTCATCCCTCACATCCCCTCCACATCCCCCAATTCCCTCAGCCCCCCATTGCTTCATACCCCTCAACCCTCATCCCCCACATCCCCTCATCCCTACATCCCTCATTCCTACATCCCCTCATCCCCCTCATCCCTCACATCCCTCATTCCTACATCCCCTCATCCCCCACATCCCCTACATTCCCTCATCCCGCTCATCCCTCATCCCCCACATCCCCTCATCCCCCTCATTCCTCCCCCATGGGTCCGTTAAACGGAAATGTTGTTTTGAAACGGGTGTGGGGTTGCGTCACAGAGGCGAGGGTGTGACGTCACAGAGAGCGGGGCTCCTGCGCAGTGGGGTGGGGTACGGTGGGGGTGGGGCGCCCGTCTTGCACCCTCCCCCACCCCCACCACCACCCCCAACCCAGGGCAACCAACCAGATCTGGCGCAGGCGCAGGCGCTGCAAGGGGGACAAATAATGGGGTGGGGCGGCGGCGGCCAGCTAAGCTGAGCTGGCGCCTGCGCGGAGTGAGTCGGCTGGTTGGCGCTTGCGCGGAGTTGTGGAAAGTACCAGAAAGAGGGCGAGAAAAACAACAACAACGGCGTCGGCTTCTTCGCAGCAGCAGCAGCGAACTCGACGCGCAGAGCGAGCGGCCGGTTTATTATTATTTTCTTTTCACTCGGGCCTGTGATTGTTTGAGTTTAATCCCCTCCCTCTTGTGAGGCCGCTGGTTTGTTTTAATTTTTGCCGGTTTTATTCCTTCGACGTTAGGCCTCAGGCCTTCGCCCTGCCCGGGGCCCGGTGTCAGAGGGAGCTCGATGGCGGCGGTGAAGCGAGCTCGCTGGGACGAGGAGGAGGTGCTGGCCTATTACCGCATGCTGTCCCTGCACCAGATGTTCGAGCTGGTCGGCTCCCAGCTCAGCCAGGCCGACGTCGAGGCCCTGGCCTTCCTGTTGGACGAGGCCTACCCGCTGGAGCGGGCGCTGCGGGCGGCCCAGGCCGGGGAGGGGGAGGGGGAGGAGGAGGAGGGAGAGGGGATGGAGGAGGAGGAGGGGGGGGAGGCGGAGGTCCCGGGCCCAGCCTCACCCCGCCACCAGCCCCCGGCCCGGGGGCCCCGGCCTCACCCCCTCCCTGCCGCCTCCTTCTCCCTCCACCGGCCCAAGAGCGGCGTCAGGCTCCTGTTCGAGCTGGAGCGGAGGGGCCTGTGCGACGAGACCAACTTCAGGGAGTTGCTGCAGCTCCTCCGGGTCATCAGCCGCCACGATCTGCTGCCCTATGTGGGCCAGAAGCGGGGCCGAGCAGGTAGGAGAGCCGGGGGGGCGGGGGTGGGAAACAGACCGGGGATGGGGGGGAGGAGGGGTGTAATCAGGGGGTGGGAAACACCGGGGGGGGGGGGGAGGAGGGGGAGAAACGGGGTGGGAAACAGACCGGGGAGGGAGGGGAGGGATAACACACAGGGGATGGGGAGGGGAGGGATAACAGACGGGGGATGGGGAGGGGAGGGGAGGGATAACAGACGGGGGATGGGGAGGGGAGGGATAACAGACGGGGGATGGGGAGGGGAGGGGAGGGATAACAGACGGGGGATGGGGAGGGGAGGGGAGGGATAACAGACGGGGGATGGGGAGGGGAGGGATAACAGACGGGGGATGGGGAGGGGAGGGGAGGGATAACAGACGGGGGATGGGGAGGGAGGGGAGGGATAACAGACGGGGGATGGGGAGGGAGGGGAGGGATAACAGACGGGGGATGGGGAGGGGAGGGGAGGGATAACAGACGGGGGATGGGGAGGGGAGGGGAGGGATAACAGACGGGGGATGGGGAGGGGAGGGGAGGGATAACACACGGGGGATGGGGAGGGGAGGGGAGGGATAACAGACGGGGGATGGGGAGGGGAGGGGAGGGATAACACGGGGGATGGGGAGGGAGGGGAGGGATAACAGACGGGGGATGGGGAGGGTGGGGAGGGATAACAGACGGGGGATGGGGAGGGGAGGGGAGGGATAACAGACGGGGGATGGGGAGGGGAGGGGAGGGATAACAGACGGGGGATGGGGAGGGGAGGGGAGGGATAACAGACGGGGGATGGGGAGGGGAGGGGAGGGATAACAGACGGGGGATGGGGAGGGGAGGGGAGGGATAACAGACGGGGGATGGGGAGGGGAGGGGAGGGATAACAGACGGGGGATGGGGAGGGGAGGGGAGGGATAACAGACGGGGGATGAGGAGGGGAGGGGAGGGATAACAGACGGGGGATGGGGAGGGGAGGGGAGGGATAACAGACGGGGGATGGGGAGGGGAGGGGAGGGATAACAGACGGGGGATGGGGAGGGGAGGGGAGGGATAACAGACGGGGGATGGGGAGGGGAGGGGAGGGATAACAGACGGGGGATGGGGAGGGGAGGGGAGGGATAACAGACGGGGGATGGGGAGGGGAGGGGAGGGATAACAGACGGGGGATGGGGAGGGGAGGGGAGGGATAACAGACGGGGGATGGGGAGGGGAGGGGAGGGATAACAGACGGGGGATGGGGAGGGGAGGGGAGGGATAACAGACGGGGGATGGGGAGGGGAGGGGAGGGATAACAGACGGGGGATGGGGAGGGGAGGGGAGGGATAACAGACGGGGGATGGGGAGGGGAGGGGAGGGATAACAGACGGGGGATGGGGAGGGGAGGGGAGGGATAACAGACGGGGGATGGGGAGGGGAGGGGAGGGATAACAGACGGGGGATGGGGAGGGGAGGGGAGGGATAACAGACGGGGGATGGGGAGGGGAGGGGAGGGATAACAGACGGGGGATGGGGAGGGGAGGGGAGGGATAACAGACGGGGGATGGGGAGGGGAGGGGAGGGATAACAGACGGGGGATGGGGAGGGGAGGGGAGGGGAGGGATAACAGACGGGGGATGGGGAGGGGGAGGGATAACAGACGGGGGATGGGGAGGGGAGGGGAGGGGAGGGATAACAGACGGGGGATGGGGAGGGGAGGGGAGGGATAACAGACGGGGGATGGGGAGGGGAGGGGAGGGATAACAGACGGGGGATGGGGAGGGGAGGGGAGGGATAACAGACGGGGGATGGGGAGGGGAGGGGAGGGATAACAGACGGGGGATGGGGAGGGGAGGGGAGGGATAACAGACGGGGGATGGGGAGGGGAGGGGAGGGATAACAGACGGGGGATGGGGAGGGGAGGGGAGGGATAACAGACGGGGGATGGGGAGGGGAGGGGAGGGATAACAGACGGGGGATGGGGAGGGGAGGGGAGGGATAACAGACGGGGGATGGGGAGGGGAGGGGAGGGATAACAGACGGGGGATGGGGAGGGGAGGGGAGGGATAACAGACGGGGGATGGGGAGGGGAGGGGAGGGATAACAGACGGGGGATGGGGAGGGGAGGGGAGGGATAACAGACGGGGGATGGGGAGGGGAGGGGAGGGATAACAGACGGGGGATGGGGAGGGGAGGGGAGGGATAACAGACGGGGGATGGGGAGGGGAGGGGAGGGATAACAGACGGGGGATGGGGAGGGGAGGGGAGGGATAACAGACGGGGGATGGGGAGGGGAGGGGAGGGATAACAGACGGGGGATGGGGAGGGGAGGGGAGGGATAACAGACGGGGGATGGGGAGGGGAGGGGAGGGATAACAGACGGGGGATGGGGAGGGGAGGGGAGGGATAACAGACGGGGGATGGGGAGGGGAGGGGAGGGATAACAGACGGGGGATGGGGAGGGAGGGGAGGGATAACAGACGGGGGATGGGGAGGGAGGGGAGGGATAACAGACGGGGGATGGGGAGGGAGGGGAGGGATAACAGACGGGGGATGGGGAGGGAGGGAGGGGAGGGATAACAGACGGGGGATGGGGAGGGAGGGAGGGGAGGGATAACAGACGGGGGATGGGGAGGGAGGGAGGGGAGGGATAACAGACGGGGGATGGGGAGGGAGGGAGGGGAGGGATAACAGACGGGGGATGGGGAGGGAGGGAGGGGAGGGATAACAGACGGGGGATGGGGAGGGAGGGAGGGGAGGGATAACAGACGGGGGATGGGGAGGGAGGGAGGGGAGGGATAACAGACGGGGGATGGGGAGGGAGGGAGGGGAGGGATAACAGACGGGGGATGGGGAGGGAGGGAGGGGAGGGATAACAGACGGGGGATGGGGAGGGAGGGAGGGGAGGGATAACAGACGGGGGATGGGGAGGGAGGGAGGGGAGGGATAACAGACGGGGGATGGGGAGGGAGGGAGGGGAGGGATAACAGACGGGGGATGGGGAGGGAGGGAGGGGAGGGATAACAGACGGGGGATGGGGAGGGAGGGAGGGGAGGGATAACAGACGGGGGATGGGGAGGGGAGGGGAGGGGAGGGATAACAGACGGGGGATGGGGAGGGGAGGGGAGGGATAACAGACGGGGCATGGGGAGGGGAGGGGAGGGATAACAGACGGGGCATGGGGAGGGGAGGGGAGGGATAACAGACGGGGGATGGGGAGGGGAGGGGAGGGATAACAGACGGGGGATGGGGAGGGGAGGGGAGGGATAACAGACGGGGGATGGGGAGGGGAGGGGAGGGATAACAGACGGGGGATGGGGAGGGATAACAGACGGGGGATGGGGAGGGATAACAGACGGGGGATGGGGAGGGATAACAGACGGGGGATGGGGAGGGATAACAGACGGGGGATGGGGAGGGATAACAGACGGGGGATGGGGAGGGATAACAGACGGGGGATGGGGAGGGGAGGGATAACAGACGGGGGATGGGGAGGGGAGGGATAACAGACGGGGGATGGGGAGGGGAGGGATAACAGACGGGGGATGGGGAGGGGAGGGATAACAGACGGGGGATGGGGAGGGGAGGGATAACAGACGGGGGATGGGGAGGGGAGGGATAACAGACGGGGGATGGGGAGGGGAGGGATAACAGACGGGGGATGGGGAGGGGAGGGATAACAGACGGGGGATGGGGAGGGGAGGGATAACAGACGGGGGATGGGGAGGGGAGGGATAACAGACGGGGGATGGGGAGGGGAGGGATAACAGACGGGGGATGGGGAGGGGAGGGATAACAGACGGGGGATGGGGAGGGGAGGGATAACAGACGGGGGATGGGGAGGGGAGGGATAACAGACGGGGGATGGGGAGGGGAGGGATAACAGACGGGGGATGGGGAGGGGAGGGATAACAGACGGGGGATGGGGAGGGGAGGGATAACAGACGGGGGATGGGGAGGGGAGGGATAACAGACGGGGGATGGGGAGGGGAGGGATAACAGACGGGGGATGGGGAGGGGAGGGATAACAGACGGGGGATGGGAGGGGAGGGATAACAGACGGGGGATGGGGAGGGGAGGGATAACAGACGGGGGATGGGGAGGGGAGGGATAACAGACGGGGGATGGGGAGGGGAGGGATAACAGACGGGGGATGGGGAGGGGAGGGATAACAGACGGGGGATGGGGAGGGGAGGGATAACAGACGGGGGATGGGGAGGGGAGGGATAACAGACGGGGGATGGGGAGGGGAGGGATAACAGACGGGGGATGGGGAGGGGAGGGATAACAGACGGGGGATGGGGAGGGGAGGGATAACAGACGGGGGATGGGGAGGGGAGGGATAACAGACGGGGGATGGGGAGGGGAGGGATAACAGACGGGGGATGGGGAGGGGAGGGATAACAGACGGGGGATGGGGAGGGGAGGGATAACAGACGGGGGATGGGGAGGGGAGGGATAACAGACGGGGGATGGGGAGGGGAGGGATAACAGACGGGGGATGGGGAGGGGAGGGATAACAGACGGGGGATGGGGAGGGGAGGGATAACAGACGGGGGATGGGGAGGGGAGGGATAACAGACGGGGGATGGGGAGGGGAGGGATAACAGACGGGGGATGGGGAGGGGAGGGATAACAGACGGGGGATGGGGAGGGGAGGGATAACAGACGGGGGATGGGGAGGGGAGGGATAACAGACGGGGGATGGGGAGGGGAGGGATAACAGACGGGGGATGGGGAGGGGAGGGATAACAGACGGGGGATGGGGAGGGGAGGGATAACAGACGGGGGATGGGGAGGGGAGGGATAACAGACGGGGGATGGGGAGGGGAGGGATAACAGACGGGGGATGGGGAGGGAGGGGAGGGATAACAGACGGGGGATGGGGAGGGGAGGGGAGGGGAAGGATAACAGACGGGGGATGGGGAGGGGAGGGATAACAGACGGGGGATGGGGAGGGGAGGGATAACAGACGGGGGATGGGGAGGGGAGGGATAACAGACGGGGGATGGGGAGGGGAGGGGAGGGATAACAGACGGGGGATGGGGAGGGGAGGGGAGGGATAACAGACGGGGGATTGGGGGGGAGGGATAACAGACGGGGGATGGGGAGGGAGGGGAGGGATAACAGACGGGGGATGGGGAGGGAGGGGAGGGATAACAGACGGGGGATGGGGAGGGAGGGGAGGGATAACAGACGGGGGATGGGGAGGGGAGGGGAGGGATAACAGACGGGGGATGGGGAGGGGAGGGATAACAGACGGGGGATGGGGAGGGGAGGGATAACAGACGGGGGATGGGGAGGGGAGGGATAACAGACGGGGGATGGGGAGGGGAAGGATAACAGACGGGGGATGGGGAGGGGGAGGGATAACAGACGGGGGATTGGGGGGGGAGGGATAACAGACGGGTGATGGGGGGGGAGGGATAACAGACGGGGGATGGGGAGGGGAGGGATAACAGACGGGGGATGGGGAGGGGAGGGGAGGGATAACAGACGGGGGATGGGGAGGGGGAGGGATAACAGACGGGGGATTGGGGGGGAGGGATAACAGACGGGGGATGGGGAGGGAGGGGAGGGATAACAGACGGGGGATGGGGAGGGAGGGGAGGGATAACAGACGGGGGATGGGGAGGGGAGGGGAGGGATAACAGACGGGGGATGGGGGGGGGAGGGGAGGGATAACAGACGGGGGATGGGGAGGGGAGGGATAACAGACGGGGGATGGGGAGGGGAGGGATAACAGACGGGGGATGGGGAGGGGAGGGGAGGGATAACAGACGGGGGATGGGGAGGGGAGGGGAGGGATAACAGACGGTTGATGGGGAGGGGGAGGGATAACAGACGGGGGATTGGGGGGGGAGGGATAACAGACGGGTGATGGGGGGGGAGGGATAACAGACGGGGGATGGGGAGGGGAGGGATAACAGACGGGGGATGGGGAGGGGAGGGATAACAGACGGGGGATGGGATGGGGAGGGGAGGGATAACAGACGGGGGATGGGGAGGGGAGGGGAGGGATAACAGACGGGGGATGGGGAGGGGAGGGGAGGGATAACAGACGGGGGATGGGGAGTGGAGGGATAACAGACGGGGGATGGGGAGGGGAGGGGAGGGATAACAGACGGGGGATGGGGAGGGGAGGGATAACAGACGGGGGATGGGGAGGGGAGGGATAACAGACGGGGGATGGGGAGGGGAGGGATAACAGACGGGGGATGGGGAGGGGAGGGATAACAGACGGGGGATGGGGAGGGGAGGGATAACAGACGGGGGATGGGGAGGGGAGGGATAACAGACGGGGGATGGGGAGGGGAGGGATAACAGACGGGGGATGGGGAGGGGAGGGATAACAGACGGGGGATGGGGAGGGGAGGGATAACAGACGGGGGATGGGGAGGGGAGGGATAACAGACGGGGGATGGGGAGGGGAGGGATAACAGACGGGGGATGGGGAGGGGAGGGATAACAGACGGGGGATGGGGAGGGGAGGGATAACAGACGGGGGATGGGGAGGGGAGGGATAACAGACGGGGGATGGGGAGGGGAGGGATAACAGACGGGGGATGGGGAGGGGAGGGATAACAGACGGGGGATGGGGAGGGGAGGGATAACAGACGGGGGATGGGGAGGGGAGGGATAACAGACGGGGGATGGGGAGGGGAGGGAGGGATAACAGACGGGGGATGGGGAGGGGAGGGGAGGGATAACAGACGGGGGATGGGGAGGGGAGGGGAGGGATAACAGACGGGGGATGGGGAGGGGAGGGGAGGGATAACAGACGGGGGATGGGGAGGGGAGGGGAGGGATAACAGACGGGGGATGGGGAGGGGAGGGGAGGGATAACAGACGGGGGATTGGGGGGGGAGGGATAACAGACGGGTGATGGGGGGGGAGGGATAACAGACGGGGGATGGGGAGGGAGGGGGAGGGATAACAGACGGGGGATTGGGGGGGGAGGGATAACAGACGGGTGATGGGGGGGGAGGGATAACAGACGGGGGATGGGGAGGGGAGGGGAGGGATAACAGACGGGGGATGGGGAGGGGAGGGATAACAGACGGGGGATGGGGAGGGGAGGGGAGGGATAACAGACGGGGGATGGGGAGGGGAGGGATAACAGACGGGGGATGGGGAGGGGAGGGATAACAGACGGGGGATGGGGAGGGGAGGGGAGGGATAACAGACGGGGGATGGGGAGGGGAGGGGAGGGATAACAGACGGGGGATGGGGAGGGGAGGGGAGGGATAACAGACGGGGGATGGGGAGGGGAGGGATAACAGTCGGGGGATGGGGAGGGGAGGGGAGGGATAACAGACGGGGGATGGGGAGGGGAGGGGAGGGATAACAGACGGGGGATGGGGAGGGGAGGGGAGGGATAACAGACGGGGGATGGGGAGGGGAGGGATAACAGACGGGGGATGGGGAGGGGAGGGATAACAGACGGGGGATGGGGAGGGGAGGGATAACAGACGGGGGATGGGGAGGGGAGGGGAGGGATAACAGACGGGGGATGGGGAGGGGAGGGGAGGGATAACAGACGGGGGATGGGGAGGGGAGGGGAGGGATAACAGACGGGGGATGGGGAGGGGAGGGGAGGGATAACAGACGGGGGATGGGGAGGGGAGGGGAGGGATAACAGACGGGGGATGGGGAGGGGAGGGGAGGGATAACAGACGGGGGATGGGGAGGGGAGGGGAGGGATAACAGACGGGGGATGGGGAGGGGAGGGGAGGGATAACAGACGGGGGATGGGGAGGGGGGGGGAGGGATAACAGACGGGGGATGGGGAGGGATAACAGACGGGGGATGGGGAGGGGAGGGGAGGGGAGGGATAACAGACGGGGGATGGGGAGGGGAGGGGAGGGATAACAGACGAGGGAAGGGGAGGGGAGGGGAGGGATAACAGACGGGGGATGGGGAGGGGAGGGATAACAGACGGGGGATGGGGAGGGGAGGGATAACAGACGGGGGATGGGGAGGGGAGGGATAACAGACGGGGGATGGGGAGGGGAGGGATAACAGACGGGGGATGGGGAGGGGAGGGGAGGGATAACAGACGGGGGATGGGGAGGGGAGGGGAGGGATAACAGACGGGGGATGGGGAGGGGAGGGGAGGGATAACAGACGGGGGATGGGGAGGGGAGGGATAACAGACGGGGGCTGGGGAGGGGAGGGGAGGGATAACAGACGGGGGATGGGGAGGGGAGGGGAGGGATAACAGACGGGGGATGGGGAGGGGAGGGGCGGGATAACAGACGGGGGATGGGGAGGGGAGGGGAGGGATAACAGACGGGGGATGGGGAGGGATAACAGACGGGGGATGGGGAGGGATAACAGACGGGGGATGGGGAGGGATAACAGACGGGGGATGGGGAGGGATAACAGACGGGGGATGGGGAGGGATAACAGACGGGGGATGGGGAGGGATAACAGACGGGGGATGGGGAGGGATAACAGACGGGGGATGGGGAGGGATAACAGACGGGGGATGGGGAGGGATAACAGACGGGGGATGGGGAGGGATAACAGACGGGGGATGGGGAGGGATAACAGACGGGGGATGGGGAGGGATAACAGACGGGGGATGGGGAGGGATAACAGACGGGGGATGGGGAGGGATAACAGACGGGGGATGGGGAGGGATAACAGACGGGGGATGGGGAGGGATAACAGACGGGGGATGGGGAGGGATAACAGACGGGGGATGGGGAGGGATAACAGACGGGGGATGGGGAGGGATAACAGACGGGGGATGGGGAGGGATAACAGACGGGGGATGGGGAGGGATAACAGACGGGGGATGGGGAGGGATAACAGACGGGGGATGGGGAGGGGATGGGGAGGGATAACAGACGGGGGATGGGGAGGGGATGGGGAGGGATAACAGACGGGGGATGGGGAGGGGAGGGGATGGGAAGGATAACAGACGGGGGATGGGGAGGGATAACAGACGGGGGATGGGGAGGGGATGGGGAGGGATAACAGACGGGGGATGGGGAGGGATAACAGACGGGGGATGGGGAGGGATAACAGACGGGGGATGGGGAGGGATAACAGACGGGGGATGGGGAGGGGATGGGGAGGGATAACAGACGGGGGATGGGGAGGGATAACAGACGGGGGATGGGGAGGGATAACAGACGGGGGATGGGGAGGGATAACAGACGGGGGATGGGGAGGGGATGGGGAGGGATATCAGACGGGGGATGGGGAGGGATAACAGACGGGGGATGGGGAGGGGAGGGGAGGGATAACAGACGGGGGATGGGGAGGGGAGGGGAGGGATAACAGACGGGGGATGGGGAGGGGAGGGGAGGGATAACAGACGGGGGATGGGGAGGGGAGGGGAGGGATAACAGACGGGGGATGGGGAGGGGAGGGGAGGGATAACAGACGGGGGATGGGTAGGGGAGGGGAGGGATAACAGACGCGGATGGGGAGGGGAGGGGAGGGATAACAGACGGGGGATGGGTAGGGGAGGGGAGGGATAACAGACGGGGGATGGGGAGGGGAGTGGAGGGATAACAGACGGGGGATGGGGAGGGGAGTGGAGGGATAACAGACGGGGGATGGGGAGGGGAGGGGAGGGATAACAGACGGGTGATGGGGAGGGGAGGGGAGGGATAACAGACGGGTGATGGGGAGGGGAGGGGAGGGATAACAGACGGTTGATGGGGAGGGGGAGGGATAACAGACGGGGGATGGGGAGGGGGAGGGATAACAGACGGGGGATGGGGGGGGAGGGATAACAGACGGGGGATGGGGAGGGGAGGGGAGGGATAACAGACGGGGGATGGGGAGGGGAGGGGAGGGATAACAGACGGGGGATGGGGAGGGGAGGGATAACAGACGGGGGATGGGGAGGGGAGGGATAACAGACGGGGGATGGGGAGGGGAGGGATAACAGACGGGGGATGGGGAGGGGAGGGGAGGGATAACAGACGGGGGATGGGGTGGGGAGGGGAGGGATAACAGACGGGGATGGGGAGGGGAGGGATAACAGACGGGGGATGGGGGGGGAGGGATAACAGATGGGGGGGGGAGGGATAACAGACGGGGGATGGGGAGGGGAGGGGAGGGATAACAGACGGGGATGGGGAGGGGAGGGGAGGGATAACAGACGGGGGATGGGGAGGGGAGGGATAACAGACGGGGGATGGGGAGGGGAGGGATAACAGACGGGGGATAGGGGGGGAGGGATAACAGATGGGGGGGGGAGGGATAACAGACGGGGGATGGGGGGGAGGGATAACAGACGGGGGATGGGGGGGGAGGGATAACAGACGGGGGATGGGGGGGGGGGGGATAACAGACGGGGGATGGGGGGGGCGGGGGAGAGGGTAAACAGACGGGGGATGGGTGGGAGGGGGTAAACAGACGGGGGATGGGGGGGAGAGGGATTACAGACGGGGGATGGGGGGGGAGGGATAACAGACGGGGGATGGGGGGAGCGGTGGAGAGGGTAAACAGACGGGGGATGGGGGGGGCGGGGGAGAGGGTAAACAGACGGGGGGGCGGAGGAGAGGGTAAACAGATGGGGGATGGGGGGGGCGGGGGAGAGGGTAAACAGACGGGGGATGGGGGGGGCGGGGGAGAGGGTAAACAGACCGGGGATGGGGGGGAGAGGGTAAACAGACCGGGGATGGGGGGGGAGGAGTGGTAAACAGACCGGGGAGGGAGGGGGAGGAGTGGTAAACAGACCGGGGGGGGGGGCAGGGGGGTGTAGTGGGCGGGGTAAACAGACCGGGGGAGGGGAGTGGGGGGGTAAACAGACCGGGGGGGGGGGGGGGAGGTGGAGTGGGGTGAGGTAAACAGACCGGCGGGGAGGGGGTAAACAGACCGGGGAGGAGGGAGGGAGGGGTAAATAGACCGGGGAGGGAGGGGTAAATAGACCGGGGAGGGAGGGTAAACAGACGGGGGAGGGAGGGGGGTGGGGTCAGAACAGGCTGTATGTTCTTACTGGCCAACTTTTCCTATCTTCATAGACACTAGTAAGGTACTGAGTCATAAGTAATCATAAGATTGGAGGGTAGAGTTTCCTGGGACTAGTCTTTTAAATTTATCAAGATTCATAAATGCATGTTCACTCAATCCCACAGACAATTGTACACTCTTATTTTTAAGTTGGTAAACTAACAGCAGAGAAATGATATTTGAGCCGGTATCCATGTTTTTCTGCTTTTCAGGCTGGGGGAGCTAGTGATGCAGCACCATCAGATTGACCATGAAAAATGTATGTGGGTGGTTTGTGTTATAAATCTGCACACACAGGAACCTATAATTGGAAAAAGCTGTCACAAAAAATGCTAATATTTTGTAGGATGATCCTGGCAAACTGAACCTCAAAATGGTGTTTTGGCTCTTCAAGGTCTGTTAAGATAGTCATTGTTATCAAGAGGTGTAAGGAATATGAAAGTGCCAGCATTGGTTTGGGTGTGCTGATCAGGCCTGTGGTTTAAAGCAGTGTTGTGGAAGGGTCTATTGGTACAATTTTTGTACTTTCAATTGTACACTATTACACCATACACAACCCTTACTGGTATGACAGTGTAGGTTGGTTTGCCTTATTTCATACTTGTAGCACTTATTAAAAATACGGTTTTGAAAAGATGACCAGTTACAGAAACGCAGCATTAACGTTGTCAGATAGGTAACAATGTTTTTTGTGCCACTGCTGGTACTGAAAGAACATAAGGAACGAGTCTCGTATTTACCTGCTGTTGGTAAGGAACCGAACAAAAACACACGATCTCTAGGGAGGTACTTTAATCGACAGTGAGGAAGTAGCCTATTTGTTAAATGAGTACTTTGTATCTGCCTTCACAATAAAGGAAGAGAACAAAATACCAGCAGTACAAGGTCATCTAAAATTAGTTGCTTGGAGGAGCAACTTGGTGGATTTAATATGGTTTTAAGAAATAATAATGGGACTTAAGGCTGATCAATATCCAGGACTTGTTTAATTCCACCTGAGAATGTTGAGAGACATTGGAAAATTATCACCAGTGCACCCACAATTTCCCAAAGTCCTCTTGATTTGGGAATTGTGCCCTTGATAAATTGTAAATATCACTCCATTATTGTAAGACAGGAGTGGGAGAGAAAGCACTTACTGGAATTTATCATCTGGGTCAGTGGTTGTGCTTCTGAACAAGTATGAGCTGATTGAAGAGTTTAAGTGGAATTATGATTGGTATGTCATATTTGATTAATTGAGTTGAATATTTTGAGGGGCTCACTAACATGATGGGTAGGATAACATTGTCCAAATAGCCTTCCCAAGGCATTTGATAAGGTTCCACATGAGAGCACATGGATTGACAGACCTTGGGATATAATAAGAATGTGCAGATACACAACACCAAAAGGGATCATGGAAATGTGCCCTGGGATGTGACAAAGTGTATTCCACAGGGGATCTGTACTGGGGCATTGGGCCTTATATGTCCCTGACTTAATGAAGATGAGTCTGAATTACCCAGGAGCATGGTGAGCCTATAGTTCCCCACTGCTTTCCCCATGGCACCACCTTAGCCAATCAGAGTTGAATTGCCAATCAATCAGCACCCTCTTCTCCTGCAGTAAAAATTGCAATCATTTGAAATTTGGCATTGCATTTTTCCTGATAAGTGCAAGATAAAAGCCTGGATGAGTGCAGCTCCCACAACACTCAAGAAGCTTGACACTGCCCAGGACAAAGCAGCCGCTTGATTGGTGCCAAATGCACAAACATTCACTCCCTCCACCATCGACGCACAGTAGCAGCAGTGTGTGTACCATCTACAAGATGCACTGCAGGAATTCATAAAGGCTCCTTAGATAGCACCTTTCAAACCACCAACCGATAACATCTAGAAGGACAAGGGCAGCAGATAGGTGGGAACACCACCTGGAAGTTCCCCTCCAAGTCACTCACCATCCTGACTTGGAAATATATCGGCCGTTCGTTCACTGTTGCTGGGTTAAAATCCTGGAACTCCCTCCCTAATAGCACTGTGGGTGTACCTACACCACAGGGACTGCAGTTCAAGAAGGCAGCTTACCACCACCTTCTCAAGGATAACTAGGGATGGGCAATAAATGCTGGCCCAGCCAGCGAAGCCTGCATCCTGTGAATGAATATTTAAAAAAAATTTTTTCCAGCAATGAGCAGACAGTTGTCTCCAAGTTGACAGGTTGCATTTTAGTTGTGTATATCCCTCCATGGCCCCACCTCCAGCCCTCAAAATTCTGTGTTTCCCCCCATTCTTCCTCATACCATTAGTGGAATATGAATCCAAATCATGGCTGTAAGTGTATAGGTGGGTATATCCTGCGATTGGACTTAAAACCTGGAGTGACAGCGTTATGACGGAAACAGCAGTGGCAGAATGTTTGTCAAATTCAAAATTTTTAACATACAATTTATTGTTGATAGTTCATAGTCTTCTGAACAAAAAAATGGAATCAATGCCTGCATGTTAATATTGGAGGCCTTCACAATCTTTTACTGCCCATCTGTTTATGGATCATGTACATCTGTTTTTCTAATTTAGGAAACAATATTTCAGTGGCTTGGATACAGAATAGGCTAGTAGAAAATGACAATGGTAGGAGTCATCAAGAGGGAGGTTGCAATACTTAAGATTTTTTTTAAAAAAACTGAGGACAATGTTCCAGAAGTTAGCAGAGGCCGTGGCTTCCATATTAAGAACTCAGCAGAAAAAGTAGTAGGGCCCTGAGGGCTGCTGGAGCATGTAGGAAATTGGAACCAGAATTCCAAAACTCAAGCCTGCTCTGTCATTCAATAAGGTGGCTGGTCTTTCTCAACTCCACTCTCTGCCCTATTCCCATGTGCCTCAATGTACAAGAATCTGCCAATCTTAGTCCTGAGTATACTCAATGACTGGGCCTCCATGCTCTCTGGAGTAGAGAATTCCAAAGATTCATAACTCTCTGAAATTTCTCCTCATCTGAGTTCTAAATGGCCACCCCTCATCCTGAGATTAGTTCTAGATTTTCAAACCACTAGAAAATCTGTGTCTACCCTATCAAGCCCTCTAAGAATTTTCTACGTTTCAATGAGAGTCTCTGATTTTTCTAAACTCTGGAGAATATTGGCCTATTCTGTTTGAGATCTCCTCATTGAAAAGCCTTCTGATAATCTAGAGATCAACCTATTGAATTTTTGCTGAACTCCTGCCTTTGGTAAGGAGACCAAAACTGTGCCAGGTACTTTGGGTGTGGTCTCTCAATGCCTATACTCTTGTACTTCAACCCCTTTACAATAAAGGCTGATTCCTGTACTTGCACTTTAACTTTCAGTGATTTGAGTCCAAGGACACTAAACACTCTCTCCCTAGCCAGCGATGCCCACGTCCCATGAATGAATAAATAAAAAATGCCAGCATTTAATGTAGAAAATAGGAGTAGGAGTATGTCATTTGGCCCTTCGTGCCTGCTCTGCCATTCAATATGTTCATGGCTGATCCTCTATCTCATCGTCATATTCTCGCTCTCCCCTGACTGGAAATCCGTCTATTTCCTCCTCAGATATATTCGGTAACTTGGCCTCGACTACCTTCTGTAACAGAGAATTCCACAGGCTCACCACCCTCTGAGTGAAGAAATTTTTCTTCACCTCAGTCCTAAATGGTCTACCCTGTGACCCCTTCAAATTCAATAGACACTCCAACCAGAGGAAATATCATCCCTGCATCCAGCCTGCCCACCCCTCAGAATTTTTATATGCTTCAATGAGATACCTTCTCACTCTTCTAAACTCCAGCGAAAACAGGCCTAGTGAGCCCAATGTCATCTCATATAACATTCCTGCCATCCCAGGAATCGGCCTGGTGAACCTTCACTGCATTCCCTCTATGGCAAATATATCCTTTCTTAGGTAAGGAGACCAAAACTGCGCACAATACTCCAGCTGCAGTAAGACATCCTTGCTCCTGTACTCAAATCCTCTAGCAATTTTTCAAACATTTCCCAATCTATCACCATTTAAATAACTCTGCTATTCTGTTTTTCCTACCAAAGTGGATAACTTCACACACATCCACTTACTGCACCTGCCATGTATTTGCCTGCTCAGTCAACCTGTCTAAATCGTCTTGAAGCCTCAGTAAACTTGGAAGTATTACATTTGGTTCCCTTGTCCAAACCATTGATGTAGCTGGGGCCCAAGCCCTGCAATATCCCACCAACCACTGCCTGCCACTCCAAAAAAAAAGACCCATTTATTCCTAGTCTGTTTCCTGTCTGCTAACCAATTTTCAAGCCATGCCAGTATATTACCCCAATCCCGTGTGCTTTAATTTTACACACTAACCTCCTATATCAAAAGCTTTCTGAAAATCCAACTACACCACATCTGTTGGCTTTCCCTTATCGATTCTCCAGTAGATTTGTCAAACATGATTTCCATTTCAGAAATCCATGTTGATGTCTAATCCCATTGATCTTTTCTAAGTGCCCTGTTATCACATCCTTTATATTAGAGTCTAACATTTTCTCTGCTACTGATGTTAGGCTAACCGGTCTGTAATTCACTATTTTCTCCCTCCTTTTTTAAATAGTGGGGCTGCAGTTGCCACCCTCCAATCTGCAGGGACTGTTCCAGAATCTACAGGATTTTGGAAGATGACAACCAACACATCCACTGTTTCCATGGCCACCTCCTTTAGTACCCTGGGATGTAGATTATTGGCCCCTGGGATTTATCGGCTTTCAATCCCATGCATTTCTCCAGCACTGTTTTTTCAGTAATACTAATTTTCTTCAATTCCTCCTCCTCACTAGACCCTTGGTCCTCTAGTATTTCTGGGAAGTTATTTGTGTCTTTCTCTGTGAAGACAACAAAAGTTTAATTGCTCTGCCATTTCCTTGTTATACATTCTCCCATTCCAGGCTGTAAAGGACCTACATTTATCTTCACCTATTTTTTTTCTTTTTACTACTTATAGAAGCTTTTACAGTCCGATTTTATATTCCTTGCAAGTTTACCCTCATAGTCTCATCTTTAGAATTAAAATTCTGCTTTTCCCTTGCTACCAACGTAGATAATTTCACCCTTTCCCAACATTTTACTTCATCTGTCACCTTGCTTGCTCGTTTAGCTGGTCCATATATCCCTTTTCAGCCTCTGTTCTCCTCAGCTTTCTTTCCCACTTCGCTTTGTATCGTCAGGAAACTTGGATATGAAACACTCCGTTCTCTCATCTAAGTTGTTTATATATATTGTAAGTAGCTGAGGCCCACAACTTTGTGGCACTATGCTAGTTAGAACCTGCCAACCCAGTTTTCTTCCCCATTACCAATCCTTAATTCAAGCTAATCCATTCTCCTTCATTGTAAATATAATTCCTGCAGAGCTCATCTCTGGGACTAGAGTTCTCTTAATATCAGTGGGAGGAGCAATACTGGAATCTTTAGTGAAACATTAGATAAGAAAACACAATCTGAGAAAACATTGATTTCTAAAAGGATGATTGTGCTTAACCAACTTTACTGAGTTATTTAACAAGTAAGAGTAGACAAAGGTAAGGTGGTATACATAGACTTGCAGAAGGCCCCCGATTAGGTGCTGCATAAGAGCCTCTTGTGAAGCAAAACAGATTGAAAGCTGACTGCAAAACTGATGAGGTTATGGAAAGTTTCTCATGACGAGCAGGCAATGGTCTCTCATAGGTATTTGTACGGGGACTGCTGTTTACCAGACAAGTCAATGATTTGGATTCATGAACTGGAGCTTATGTCATCAGTATGTGCAGCTCCCCATAAATTGGACATGCTGTGAAAAATATGGTCCACCCTGTATCCTGAGATTGTGACCCTTTGTTCTAATAGACACCCCAACCAGAGGAAATATCATTCCTGCATCCAACCTGTCCACACCTGTCAGAATTTTATATGGATAACAGGATAACAGAGTGGAAATGAGAATTATTTTTGTGCAGTGAGTTAATTTCTGGACTGGACTGCCTGAACGGTAGTGTAAGCAGATTGAATAATAACTTTCAAAGAGGAATTGGAACATTTACAGGACTATAGGGAAAGAGGAATGGACAACTCTTTGAAAGACCAGCTTAAGCTCAATGGGCTGGTTCACCACATCCTGTCCTGCACAGTTTTGTGAACAGGCTTGCAGACTAGGTGGATCAATGGTAAATGAAACTCAGTATGAGCTGGTTCATTTTAAGAGGAGGAACAAGGAGGCCACTTATACCTTGGAAGGTAAAAAACTAGATGGAGTACCACAGCAAAGAAATATGCAAATACAGATATATAAATGACTAAAAATAGCACCACAAGACTTAAAAGTACAAACCAAGTAATAGGATTTATTTCTTAAAGAATGGAATACCAAAACTGGACGATGATGTCAAATTGATACAGCCCTTTGGTGAGAGGGCACTTTGGGCAGATCTGGTCCACATACAAAGGAAAGTTTAGAAAAGATATACATGGCTATTACCAGCATTGAAAAGTAGCAACTGTTCAGAAAGAATGAGCAGGCTGGAGCTCTTTTCTCTGGAGAGGAAATCAGGAGGAAACTTGATAGAAATCTCTTACACTTTGAAGGGGTTTGGTACTTTGAAGGGGTTTGATAGGGTGGATGCAGAGAAACTGATTGTGAAGAGCAACAGCATGAGAAGCATAAAGATGATTTTGGAGTTGCTGGAGTGAGGGACACAGTTGTAATCATTCAACAACTCAGGAATTTGCTGGGATTTTTGACGAGTCCCTCGCTGTTCCTTTCCCCATTTACTGCTATGTGTTATGCAGTACAGAAACTGACCATTCAGCCCAGCAGGTCTCTGTTACACACTGAACTACCTCCCTTCATGTAACTGCCTTGGCATCAAACCTCTTCCTTTGTTAACAGCGAGGCTGATGAGGCATTGTGCAGGAGGCCCTGAAGATTGTTAGCCCTGTCACAGAAAACAGTTCTGTTTTTAAAACATCCTTTTGTTGGATATACAAAGAGCAAGAACAGATTTAGGACGAAAAAGACATTAAAAGCCCACAGCAAAGATCAGAAATTGAAACTCCATGTGAATGAAGGGTTTGGAAAGAGTGGGTGAGTCCAGGGCAGGGGGCATCGATAGAGGATGGTTGCCCACAGATCAAACCATGAACTGAAGAGGAATTTGTTCGTGTGGAGCAGTGAGAATGTGGAACACGCTGCCATATGGAGGGGCTGAAGCAGTTAAGACAAAAAGGGAAGGATTGAAGCACGCAAGAGCACGATGGGGATAGAGGGAACTGGAGCAGGGCCGGAAGAAGTCATTAGCCAGGTAGGAGCTGTGTGTGGAGAATAAATACTGACACACTTGTTGACTCAAATGGCCTGTTTCAGCGCTGTAGGAAAGATGTAAAGGAATTTAATCTGAAATTGGCTATTTTTCCAGGCCATTGTGAAAAAACCCTACACCCTGCAATAGAGGAAATGTCATACACTCCTATATTCAATGCAGAGATTGCATTATTTGGAGTATGCGAGGATTTTAATTGCTTAATAAAGAAATCTCTTGGAAATCCATTCCAAAACTGTCACTACATTGTATGTCTGAGGAGGTATCCTGCAAAGCATTTTCCAAAAGTTTTCACAATATGTACCCAGTTTCCTACTTCCATAGCACACTGCTCCCTATTTACAATCATGCAGCTTTGACTTACTGGGAGTAATATTGTGGAGGATCTGTCACTTCATTTTAGCTTCTCTAATCAGGCTTTATTTAGAACAGGAAAAGACCAAAGACTCCAGCAAGGCTCTATTTTCATAGACTAATTCCAGTGTCTGCTTTCTCATAATTTCTCTCAATTCTCAGAGTTGATGTAAGTTAATAATTGGATTTCCCACCCCCTGCCACCATTGTGTGAACTATAATGCCAAAAGCGTTGGCCTGGTATTCACTTCTGCGACGATTATATTGTAGCACAACAGCCAAGTTATGATGCTACCAAATTTATTTGGTGATGACGAGGTTAATCATGTGTCAACCATTAATTTGCTTTAAAATACTACATGGAGAATTAAAACGATTGCTTATTGCCGATGGGTTAATTATCAGGCCCATATACTGTGGTAGCTTGTTTTTTCTAATTGACCATATATTTGAATTTTCTCCATGCCCTTCCAGTGTCTCCTGAGAGGTGCAATTCCGGAGGTCCCATGTCAGGAGTTGGAGAGCAGGTGGAACGCTGTTTGAATTCTGAGCGTGCTGACTCAACGCAGAGCGAATGGGAATCTGGTAATCTTCAGTCTTGTCTTCTGCCTATTCTATCAACAAATCCCTCAGCAGAATGACTGATCTTGCGAGTACCTGAGACGTACGACAGCTTGCACTTCTCTCACACTGCTCTAGTATAGAGGAGTCAGAGGCAAGATAATGTATGCTGAACACAGTGAGCAGGGAAAGTGGGATGTGAGAGCTGAAGAGGTGTTCTGCAGGACTTTTGACACATGAAGGAAGTGACTGAAAGAGTGGTTAGTGATGATAGAGCAGTGAGAGAGGGGAGTGAAGAGTAACTTGATCTCAGAGGAGAGGAGGGAAGGGTGTCGGGTGGTGGGTGAGAGCGGAGGTTGACCAAGACAATAAAGGATTTTGGTGAGGATGTGTGAATAAGATTAGTTAAACCTTCTGTTCCTGCTCGCTATCAAGCGATTGCTGCTGAAGGTAGCATGTATGGGTGTCTGTAATTACCTCTCCCTATCCCTTCTGTCAAAACTTCTCTCCATCTGCCACTTGTTTGCCCATTCTGCTAGCCTGTCCTGTTGCAGTCAATTAATATCACCCTCACTCTTTGCCACTCCTCCAGGCTTGGTATTTTCAAATTCTGAAATTTTTCTGTATTCCAATGTCAAGTCATTTATGGACATCAAAAAAAGCAGTGGTCAGAACGCAGTCCACCTCCCTCCAGTCTGAAAAATAACCATTTACCACAGCTCACCGTTTTCTGACCTTAAGCCTTTTTTATCCAGTTAGTCACTGACTCCTATTCTATGAGCCCCACTTTTGTTAATCGGCCTTTTATGCAGAACTCCTAGGGAAAGATGGTGGCATTGTGGTAATATCACAGACTAGTAATCCAGATGCCAAGGTTAATGCTCTGGGAGCATGAGTTCAAATCCCACCACGGCAGTTGGTAAAATTTAAGTTGAGTTAAATCTAGATTTAAAAAGCCACTCTTGGGACTTTTCATGGTCACTATTACCATCTGGTTCAATAATGGGCAAAGGAAACCTGCTGCCCTTACCTGGTCCCACAGACATGACAGATCTACCAGAGGTGGTGGCACAACTGCTATGCAAGTCGACGGAGTTGCCCTGGGAGTTATGAACATTGATTCTGAACCCCAGGAAGTCTAGTGGCATCAGGTCAAGCGTGGGCAAGGAAACCTACTACTGATTACCACCTCTTGCCCCAACCACAGCTGATGAATCAGTACTCCTCCATGTTGAACACCACTTGAAAAATCACTGAGGGTGGCCAGGGGTCAAAATTTACTCTGGGTGAGGGGCTTCAATGTCTTTGTTCAATGCAAGTTGTGAGGGAACCACAAGAGGGAAAAACATACCTGACCTCATCCTCACCAACCTGCCTGCCACAGATGCATTTACCCATGACAGTGTTAGTAAGAGTGACCACCACACAGTCGCTGTGGAGATGAAGTCCTGCCTTCACATTGAGGATATCCTCATGTTGTGTGGCACTACCACCCTGCTAAACGGGATAGCTTTCGAACAGATATAGCAACTCAAGACTGGACATCCATGAGGCGCTGTGGACCATCAGCAGAATTCTACCATTACCATCAATCTGGAGCGGGGATCAACCCTGGTTCAACGAAGAGTGCAAGAGGTTGTGTCAAGAGCGACACTGGGCATCCCTAAAAATGAGGTGTCAACCTGGTGAAGCTTCAATACAGGACTACTTGCGTGCCAAACAGCATGAGCAGCAAGCGAGAGACAGTGATTCCACAACTAAAGGATCAAATCTCTGCAATGGTGACTGATGGTGGACAATTAAACAACTCACTGGAGGAGGAGGCTGCACAGATATCCCCATTCTCAATGAAGTGGGAGCCCAGCACATCAGTGCAAAAGTCAAGGATGAAGCATTTGCAACAATCTTCAGAGATTGGCTGATCTATCTTGGCCTCTGGAGCTCGCTAGCATCACTTGCTAGTATTCGGCCAATACACCACATCGGTATAAAAGGCTGAATCATTCACAAGAATCTTCAGCCAAAAGTGCCGAATGTCAGCCTCCTCCGGAGGTCCCCAGCATCACAGATGTCAGCCTTCAGCCTATTCAATTCACTTGGCGTGATATCAAGAAATGGCTGAAGGCACTGAACACTGCAAAGGCTATGAGCCCTGACACCATTTCAGCAATAGTACTGAAGACCTTTGCTCAAGAACGAGCTGTGACTTTTGCCAAGCTGTTGTAGTACAGCAACAACACTGGCATCTACCTGGCTATGTGAAAAATTGCCCAGGTATGATCTTGTTTCAAAAGCAGGACAAATCTTTGGAGGTCCAAAATTGTTGGTCAGTCATCTCAGTTCCAGGACATCACTGCAGGAGTTCCTCAGGGTAGTGTCCACAGCCCAACCATTTTCAGCTGCTTCATCAATGACCTTCCTTCTGTCATAAGATCAGAAATGGGGATGTTTGCTGATGATTGCACAATGTTCAGCACCATTCGTGACTCCTTAGATACTGAAGCAGTCCATGTCCAAATGTTAAAAGACCAGGTTAATATCCAGGCTTGGGCTGACATGTGGCAAGTAACATTCACGCCACACAATGAAGTCCTCTAACAAGAGGGAACCCAACCATCTCCTTTTGATGATCCATGGTATTACTATCACTTAATCCCCCAATATCAACATCCTCGGGGTTACCATTGACCAGAAACAACTGGACGAGTTATCTAAATACTGTGGCTACAAGAGCAGGTCAGAGGCTGGGAATCCTGCAGCAAGTAACTCCCCTCCTGACTCTGCAAAGCCTGTCCACCATCTACAAGACACGAGTCAGATGTGTGATGGAATAATTGCCACTTACCTGGATGAGCGCTGCTTGATGCCATCCAGGACAAAGCTGTGACAGCACCTTCCACTACCATCTAGAAGGACTAGGCCAGCAGTTAGATGGGAGCATCACCACCTGGAAGTTCACCTCCAAGACACTCACCATCCTGATTTGGAAATATATCGCCGTTCATTCACTGTCACTGGGTCAAAATCCTGGAACTCCCTCCCTAACAGCACTGTGGGTGTACCTACACCACACGGACAAAATCCTGGAACTCCCTCCCTAACAGCACTGTGGGTGTACTTACACCACAGGAACTGTAGCGGTTCAAGAAGGCAGCTCACCACCACCTCCTTAAGGGCAATTAGGAATGGGCAATAAATGCTGGTCCAGCCAGCGAAGCCCACGTCCCATTAAAGAATAAAATAGAAAAAAAGTTGTCAAATGCTTTCTTAAAATCTCCATAGACAACACCCATTGCGTTCCCTTCATTAACCATCTTATCCAAAAATGCAATTAGATTTGTCAAGGGCAGAATAAATATGTCCTGATCTTTTAAATCATAAGGAATCTTTTGCCATATTGAGTGTTTATAGATTAACAACTGCAGTAACAAGTGCATCTTTCTTGTGCTTTTTGAAATGTAGGGAAATTGCCTGGGATGCTTTAGAGCTATGAGGAACAGTTGGGCACAGAATCATAGGATTCAAGGTTAGGAAGAGTGAGCAAAAGCTTGGTCAATGTGGACCTTAAATAAGACAGTGAAGAGACAGCATAGCTTGGGAAGGAAATTTCAGGGTATGCGACCTAGCAAGCTGAAGGCATGGCTGGGGCACTGAGAAGCCAATGTAGATGCATAGGCAGGTGTGATGGGGGAGAAGGATTGTGCAGGATAGGCAAGGGGCAGCAGAAATTTATGGAGACTAAACTGGTGGTCAGGAAGAATAGAGTCTGGAGGTGACAGTGGAAGGGTTGAGGATTTTGGCAGCACATGAGCTGTGAAATAAGGGAGGTGGGAGAAGTCGGCAGTCTGTGATGAGGAGAATATGGGCATGGAAGCTCCAACAGCTTCATATTTGTAAAGAGCCTCATTCAAAGTGAGATTGGGGCTTATGGATTGGTAACAGGTTGTGGGAAAGAGGTTTGCAGTAGTAATAGTGAATAAGAAAAACTTGTGATTCAAATGGAAGTGATTCTTATAATGCATCCACAGCAGTTTATTTAATCTGTTTCACTGTACATCCAGCAAGGAAGGGCACAGTGCTGGATTTAATTCTGTGGAATGACCTGATAAGAGATGGAGACTTGGGGAAAATGGGTAGGTTCATATTTAAAAATGTAAAGGAAAGTTGAAGTCCCAAATGGAGGTGTTAGACATGGGGGGGGGGGGGGGAGAGGGTAGTGACAAGGAAAAATAAGAAAATATTCAACTGGGTAAGCGATAATTTCAATGAGTTGAAAAGTCATCTGGACTTGGGTGGTTTGGTATTAAAGATTAGCAAGTGAAATAGTGAGTGAGCAATGGGAGGCCTTCAGAGCAGAGAGATTTTGGTACAGATTAGACACATTCCCACGACAGGGTGAGGTGGGGAGGGGTTTAAAGCTAGATAGAGCCCCATGGATGATTAAACATCATTTAAAATGAAACCGGAAAAGAAGCTTATGATAAATGTTAATAGATGAACAGAGTGAGTACAGAAATTGGAGGGGAGAAGTGTGAAAGGAAATTACCAGTATTACGAACCCTGTAGAGACAGTTAACATTTAAAGAAAAATTCGCACACCCAGTGATTAACAATGAAATTACGCCAAAAGATTGCACATTTTTTAACAAAGCCAGAGAAGCAGACTAGATGCCAAATGACCTGCTCCTAATTCTTGTGTTGTGTACTGTACATATAAAGATAAATGAACAAAGTAAGCAATACTAACAACACCATTTAAGACTTAAAGGGGGAACTGGGTTTATACTTTACTTCCTAATTCTACCCAAGTTTCATTATTCATACAAGACCTTGCGGATTCATTCACTTCTCATTTTTGGTATTCGACTCCAGTATGCCACCGCTCTCCAGAAGTTACTTCAATTTTTCCTCTGTGTTCCAGCTGTTCTGAGGTATGACATTTCATAGGGATCCTTCCGAAAGCTTTTGGCAAAGCAATCCTCCGACTTCCTTCCAAACCATACAACTGTGGAAATCTCAGTTGACATTTAGGCCTCACTGCATTTGTGATTTTAAAATTCAGGAACACCCCTACTTACTAATGGCCTCTGCTCCTTGGCTTCCTGGCTTTGGACAGACGCAGCTTCTGGCAGACACACTCTGTCTTCTCTAAGCTAACTGTTTTTAATTGGGGAGCAAAAATGAAATACTGTGGAGGCAGAGGGCATAACTAAAAGTACTTTGCATCAGTTTTCATTAAAAGAGGATTCTGCCAAAGGTACAGTGAAGAAGGAGATAAAGATATTGGATAAGCTAAAAGTAAAGAACTCTTTAAAGGTAGATAGTATCACAGCAAAAAGGCACACAGTTGGATGATGTTCCAGTTGGTTGGGGTGATGGTGTTTGAGGCATTAATCTGAGAAAATTAGTAGGCATTTTTTAAAAATGGGTTCATAGCTGAGAACCAGTGCAGATTTGTTAAAGGCAAACTTGATTGAGTTCCTTGAAGGAATGGCGAGGATGCTGAGGGTAAAGTGCCTGAGAATATAAAGTTTCAAAAGGCATTTGATGAAGTACCAAGTTAGAAACTTGTTAGCACAATTGAAGCCCATGAGGTTAAAGGGGCAGTGACAGTGTGGAGTTGAAATTGGATGGAGAAAGAAACTACGCAGGGGGTTATAATGTGGAATATTCTGCTTGAAAGGATGGTGGATCAGATTGAATAACTTTCAAAGAAAACATAAATAATTGAGGAAAAATTTGTATGGTTACGGGGAAAGTCAAGTGGGACAAATGGGTAGCTGTTACCAAGAGTTGCCATGGACAAGGTGAGCCAAAATGGCCTCTATTTTGCAAAACGTTGACCCTATAAGTATTTCAAAAGGATACAGTGGAAAATGGGATGGGATAGTTTCAGTTCAAGTCAGCAGATAGGATCACAGGCAGTTATTTACTTGCTTTGTGTTTGGACTGGAAATTGTACTGAAAGCAGTGTTTTCTTTACAGGTGCGTCCCTTAGCAAGCGACAGGGTACAAACCGCAGGAGAGGTCGAGGCTCTGGTAAGCGGAGGAGGCGTAAGGGACATGTGCTCCGTAACCATGAAGAAAGAGAGCATCAGTCTCCCCATCAACAGAGAGCAACCTGTGGTGAGTGTTTTCCTGAGTTTATTTTAATTTCTTAAATTTTACAGGGGCTGAAATCTATCATATATATAATATATATATAATAAAGTTTTTAAGAAAATTTCTAATGGGGAGCTGCTGGCTCTAAGTACTATCTAGGTAACTGAATATACAGAGATCACATTGAGTATATTGGGCACAGAGTGCTGACTCCTAAACACGGCAAATATCTTTTCAACGTGAAATAGAGTTGCTGCAGAATTGAAATATGGGGGTAGAAAGTATATGGTATGATGGGTATGATAATAAACAGGACCGACAAGAACATAGCTTTATCAGCAAAGACATGTCCTGTTATTACCAAATGAATAAACTTTGTAACTACAAAGAAGCCTTCTCTATCCCCAACCCCACCCCCTCCGAGAGAGAGCTGGTTAATATAGAATCGGTTTCAGATGAGTGCCAGATAAAACTGGCTGTGGGCAATGGCATTCCAAGTATTCTTAAAAGAAACCAGTCACTCCGGCAAAACACAACTTCAATAAATCTGCATTTTTATACCAAGGAGGGATGGTGTTCTGCAGAAAGAAACTGTCACTGTGCTTTTGGTGACATTGCCTAATGTTTGAAGTGCATTGTAGAGCTTGAATTCATCATAGAAGCTGTGGAATTCCATTTTTATTGGCATTTTGTGTACAAGTGGGGGCCGAATATTCATGTGGGTCAGTGAGGAGTGACAGTGCAACAAGCTGGTCTCTGTGGGAATTTTAAAGTCTTTTAAAAACTTGCCAGCTGAGCTTCCCACAGCGATGTAAATTCCCAATGTATAATTTCTCATCCAAAAAAACCCACAGGCAACTAATCTTAGAGATGGGGTAGGGGGTGACATTGTTTAACAATGTGTTTATGGGACTGATCTGTCGTGACGTTCCCTAGAGAAGCCCTGAACTTTTTTTTTTCACTTTGGAAATGTGGGCTGGTCTAGTTAATAGGATCCACAGGTCAGTATTTCACATGGTATCTATCTTGGAAGAAACAGGTGTTTTTTTTGTCCTAGGCAATCCATCATGTTCCTTGGTCCACTTCAAGCATTATAGTATGAGATTGCAATTTGTAAACAAAGCAAGTGTCGGAACTGAACTATCTCAGCATGCTTCTGGGTAACTCAGCAGTCATGATCGTACTCAAATGCTCACAGACTGGTCTTCCGATAGTATTGTGTGAATAATCCCATACTAATCCTCTCGGTCCAGTGCTGCTTAAATAAATATGCAGTGTTCTTAGTGATTGTACTTATCACATGAGCAAACATTTCGAGTATCTACATGTAGTTGATCTATATCTTGATACCCATTTGGTGGGTGGGTGCATGACTCCTTGCTCTGCTCTTAAGTTCAACCATGTGCAAACAGCATGCCAAGAAGTCTTGGAAGTATCACTAGCTTCCCTTGCTGAGTATATAAATGAATCCCCATTGTAATACAGAGCCAGGCAGGGAAAGAAGGCCCACCTCCAGTTCCTTGCCTTTTTAGAAAGGTGGGGGAAGGCGTTTGAGTTGCGGTATTTATATAGATATCATACAGGATCGGGCTCAACTATAATTCCCCTCATTCAGAGCTCACTGAGCAATAGAAATGTCAAACTTTTCCATTTCTTGTCCAGCTCACAGTCCAGGAGCATTTCCAGACAGATGTGCTGGTGGTCATTATTAAGGCTTGTTTTGTGAGACCACTTGCTAAAGGATGCTCGATGGTATGTTGGAAGATGCAGTTTCTCGACTGGAAGGTTGAATTTCCTGAATAACATTCTCTTGCATTCTGTTCCTGGGTGCACTAAAATTTAATCCTCCGTAACTTTATTATAACATCTCTGCTCTTTGTGTTCTAAGAAGTGACACAAAAGTGGCCAGTCCACATGTTCTCGACTCCCATCTTTCTCTCCACCACTGCCACCCCTGCCCCAGCATCCTCACTTTAAAAAAAAAGAGACAACATACATTTTCTGCAGAAGGGTAGGACTGTTGGAGTGATGAGCAGCCCCAGGTTTCAGATTTACCAGCCTGTGTGGGAGTTGAGCACTCATAAATTTGTACTTCAGGGACCAAAGCAAGTCTGATTTTCATTCTCAAACCATAGAAGCTACAGTTGTACTGACAACTTTTAAAGCTGCAAACCTTTTAACCTCCATGGCACTGAGTGGGGCTTGAACCTTTCCATTACTCATTCAAACTAGCAACTTTTCACCAGTCTGTGAGCATATTGTAATAATCGACACAGTCCAAAGAGCTTCAGCATATGTGTTTCTGAATGAACTGGAATTGTTGCAGTATATTGATCTTAAGTTTAACTGTAGTGTTGCAGCACTCGGTCACTGCTAGTGAATTGAGGATTGTAACTCTACAGTAAGGCACCGTGACAATTTACATATCTACTTGAACAATGGTGGAGCCCTTCCTTGGAGTTGATTTACTTGCATTTTCACACTTGTGTTAAATAAATGATGAGGAATTTTGTGGAACAAAACGTTTCTTTGCAAAAGTCTGGTGAAATATGTTGATCCTGTTTGTGTCCATGTTGCCTACGTGACAGCAATCCTACCCTCTGAGCGATCCGCAAGATATCTGTTCTAAAGAAGAGTCTCTCTATGCACACGTTCTTTCAAAAAAACATAGGTTGGCTCTCTTGTACAACAACTTCCTTCATGATGTGGCAACAGAAGTTTCTGGTAGGTCCGAGCACAGCATCAACGACAAAAAAGCAGTATGTGATTTTCTTCAAATATTAATCGCAAAAAAGCCTTTAATTCTTTAAAAGCAATCCAAGGATTCTTGTTTTACTATAATATAATTATAGTACAATCTAGTTGTACGTGCTTTGAAAAGTAGTGTAACTTGTTTTATACTTGAACAACACTTCAGCTTCTGTCGCGAGATCTGTTTTTTTGAGGATTTTTGTGATCAAACATTTAATTGCAGGTGTACCATTCAAAGGTTGGTGATAAGAGAGTTTGTGTCTCTGACAAAGATTCAACTTTAACGAAATGTTCTGACACGAGAATAGAAAAAGGTAAACCTTTAAACTTGTTGAGGGGGAACAAACACTTGCTAGACTAAAATACTCAGTGGCCCAAATATTGAAGATGGCAGCTAGGCTAATCCCTGTAACTGGAACACAATGTCCTGTTCTCGATAAAAGCATATTGTGAAGTATGTCCTCAGTGTCTCCATGAAAGGCCAGAATTACTTCAAACTAAAGAAAGGAGCTATTGGAATTGATAACTACCTGCAATCTGCTGTATACAATCTTGTCTTAACAAACCGGGAGGATGTAAAAGACCCTGACTCTTTAAAAAAAAACAAAGAAGTTTCAACAGCTGGCCTCAATCCCACATCTGGGTTCAGATTTCAGTATGGAGTGACCTTTGGTTACCTGGTTCCTGCATTATCTTCCATTATGAAGTCCTGGGCAGTTAGTAAGTGAGCATCTCAACAATACTCACAACTCCCCCAAATGTGTTGGTGAAGGATCCTGAGGGGTGGGGGAAGGTTGGTGAGAAGCTGCTGATGCTTCCAGTAAACAGTACAGAGATTTTGACTTCCATTTTCTGGTGGGTGTGAATATCCAGATGGTTACTAAAGCAAACTGAAATTCCTGTGCAAAATGTTGTGGTTGGAGCTGGTTTGAGGTCTGCCAGGAGTCAGGTTTCCACCCACTATTGTCCCTTAGAGCAAGTTGGGAGACGTTTGGAATTGCCCATCCATGAAGTGGAAGCCTGGGCTCTACCCGTTTTCTGCTGTTACACAAAACTAGTTTCAGCACACATCTCTTTAATTAAAAGAATAACCCTAAAGGATTAACTCCCAAAGAACTTGGGTTCCAGGCATTTGCATGCAATTATTGGTCAAAGCTTATCACTAAAATTTAGAAAGGCTAAACGGAGTTGGTTTGCGGCAGTCGTGACACTTTTGAGATGCTCTCTGAGATGGACATCATTGACTTGAAACTCCATGATTACATTCAATTGTCAGACTTTGTATATGGTTTCAATGCCTAATGGGGAGGCAGGGTGGGCGGGGAAGTCCTGCCCCTTCCCATGTATATATTGGAAAGTAGTCCTGGGCTCCTTGTTTTAATGGACGCATGAAATGACTCGAGTTCACTTGTTACTCTACATCAGACTCTTAGTATGAGTGTATCCTTTCCAAACTCTACTCAACATTTTATTGGGAAGATAATTGACTTCAGGGCCAAATTCACAGAACCATTAAGAATGCGAGGATCTGTATGTGGGAAATGCGATCTCATTATCAACACTATGTCCATAAGAACAGCCAGGGCACTAATTGCCTTATTACAGCTTCCTTACTGGTACTTGTGGCATCAGCATTTCTGATTGGAATACCATGCACTGAACCAGTTAGTATCCTAGGACCCAAAACCAAGTGTCAATCTGTGTTTCTTTTGATACCCTGAAGGTGAAACCCTGTCCACCCTTTAATTCACTATAATTGTTCATGCTGTCTCCCTATTTTCCACCTGCACCATCTAGTCCGATCAAATTGAACTGATGTGATTCCCTTTGATCAAGCACTGGTTATAGTGTTTGTCACTTGTTCTGCCACACTTCAGTGAGTAGCTGCATGATGGTGGCTGAATAGGTGGTGAAGAATTTTTTTTTACATAGTGGCCAATCGCACACAAAGCAACAGTAGCCTGCTGCTAGCAATGTGCTCATCGTTATCTCCAACACGCAGCACGTGTCTCGGAGGTACAGCAACTGGTCTTCCTGCCACTGTTTGCTCTGTGCTTAGTCTGGGTATGTGTTGTGAAGGTGAGGCCTGCCTGTCTCTGTTGCCAATTGTATAGTCTGAGCTTTGTATGCGTAACTGTTCTGTTGATGAAGCTTATATCAAGTGGCAGAAATGTTTTAAAAGTCAAAACCTGTCTCTCTCAGTTCACAGTTAACACTCTGCAGCAAGATGATAAAGTAGACGCAAAGAGCGAGCTGGTGGACTAATTGTCAACCAGCAAAACGCAGGAATTTAAACAAACGGGGGTCCCCTCAGCCTCAAGGAAGTCAACTTACATAGGAGTTACACTCTCAAAGCAATCTGCTCTCCTGTATCTACGTTGTCTTTTGGACTAAGGTGCACATCTTCTCACAATGAAGCTTGAGATTCAGAGCTGGAATTTGGGGGTATTCTTTATCCCCACAATAACCAAAGGTTGGAAAATACGGAACAGCGTGTTTGTCAGTGAATTCAACTGGCATATCCGTCTCGAAACATGTTTATGTCAAGGATACATACATCTGCTGGGTGCTGTTCGATTGTCACATGGTTCCCATCCAGTAGGGAGAACAACCTTGTGACAGGATTAAAAAGTTACAGCCAATTAATGATGCTGTATATCTTTCCTACTGTACACTCAGGATTATGCAAGTACTTTGGAAAAATGTTGGATTTAAAAAATTCAGACAAGGCTTTCCTGTCCAGATATGTAACCGCTTCCCAGTTGTAACTCAGCGGGTGTAAGTTCAAATTCAGAAGTGTCCAACTCGTTCTGTTTACTCCAGCTGCAACTATTTTTAAGGTCAAAAAGCAAGGCTTGAATTTGTAAAGAAATGACTCGATGCTGTTATATAATCCACTGAGGTTTGGTTTAATGTGTCCAGCCCTAATAGTCCACAGTATGTCAGTGTTATGAGGGTCAACTTTCTGGGCATTAGCTGGAAAGGACTTCCATATGCTTGGGGTTCTCATAACCAGGACATTGCAATATATTGATCTACCGGCATATGATGTAATTATTGTTATCTAGTGTCATGGCCTTACTGGAAAGTGGGCTAGAAAGAGGTAATACTCCGGAATGATGTGTTGCACTGCAGACAGATGTTTCCTGTGGTATCTCACTGAGAGATTCCCAGGGTTCTGGAACTGAAGCAAAGCCTGGCACCTTGAGTGTGCTGTATAACTAGCCCAACCTGGCTCAGCCTTGCTTCGTGGCATAAGTCTGTCTCTTTACTACTCTATCCTGATGTCTATTGCACATAAAATGCAGAACCTATGTTGCTGCTGCTGATTTCTGAAGTTTATGCAGCTCAAATTAATTTAACTTTTACCAAAAATAGTGAGAAAGCTCCCCCATCCCCAACTACAGAAATGGAATTGTGCATCAGCCGTGGATGTTCTGTTGTAAGACGAACACACCTTTTGCTGCTTTTAGTACATGTGCCCTGCTCTTTACAAAAGTAGAAGCTTGTGAATCAATTTGTACGGAAAACTCTGGTTCCTGCACGTGTTAACTACTGGCAGAGATGAGGACTGAGTGGAATCTCTGAACTACCTTCGTATTCACATATGGATGCCTGTAAAACTCTTTTCATTTCTGACAATTCACTTTTCAAATCCTGAAAACTAGTTTAACCAACTGAAGCAAACTGTAAAATGTAATGCTGCCAATGGTACTGGGGAATTTCTGACCAGTGATCCTTACTGAGGTTATATAGATCAATATATTTTGGCATAACTGTTTCGCTGGCCAATGTGTTCTGTGTTTAGAGATTCCACTCTTTAAAAACCCCGTGCTGCTTTCAGCAAGGCTCCCAAACCCTGTCTCTGATTTAAGTACCCACTTATATTTACTTCCAGGGCCATTCGGGGTACTATCTATCTCCCCTACTCTGACCATTCTCCTGCCTGACCTGTGTAATGGGATCCAAACAGTGTTAACCCTTTGAGTACTGTATTGGGATATGTGTTCACCTTTTATTTTAAGTACCAACTTGTATTTAAAAATTGGTCATTACACTGTGTCCTTATTCTTCTTGTAAAAATGGTTCCCCCTCAAACTGTGACACACCCCCTCAAACTGTGACACAGAAGTGTTTTGCCAGTCCTAGGAAGACTGTACTCAAAGGGTTCTATTGTTGTTCCAACTCTGAAATATTACTGATGGTTGGGGGGGTGGAGGGTGGTGGGGTGCAGCTGGTAGTATAACTTCCATCCACTGGCAGGCCATGAAATTTTCTAAGATAGCAATGTACCCCAAGAGTCCAGAGCTGGGTGCTAAAATCCCCTTTCATATTAACCAGATATTGTTCATCAAAATGTCAAACTGAATCTGCTGTATAATGGAGACCACTCCAATCTTGTTGATTTGTTACTCGACTTGTCAGTAGTAAATTTGATGTGGTAAATGTCACTGTGCTGAATCCACTTTCTCCTTGATGGGAGGGGGTCAGAGATGTGTTTGTATAAGTTGCTGCTTCCACAGGTGTCCATCCATGAGGGGAAACTGATGTAAAGAAAATTCATGATGGTGCTCAGCGTATGTAAAATCCTTTAATCACCTGCATTTCTTCACTAGATGGTATTAACTGACTTGCTCGTCTTGTTCTTCACTGTTAAAAGAAAAGAGAGTGAGAGAAACGGGAGCCTCAGTGTGTACAACTGTGGCTAAAAGTATTGGTACTATGAGTGTAGCAACAAGCTACACCCAATATTTGGCTATGAATTCAGTTGTAGTTAGCAAAAGCAAACTGTGCTGCCCTGAGCTAAATGCTTTTTTTAAAAAAAAAGTAAATTTCTGGCACAAGCATTTCGTGACTTCAGTCTGTTAAAGTTGAATATTGTACAGGTGTTTGAAACAGGGTTTCTTATTTACTGAAATCTAAATCCACAATAAAGGCACAGTTTCTCTCAGCTACAGAATTATTTCCTCCTCCCTTTTCTCTATTCTTCATTACAAAATTGTCCTCTAAATTTTGTGGAGACTGTGCTCCAGTCTGGGTGAATCTGGTGTGAAGTGGAACAGGCTTTGATTCTCCACACTTTTTAAGCTCAACTTGAGATAGAAAGTGAGCACATTCCATATGATTCTTCTAAACCAGTGGGAGAAAACTCATTGATCCAGCATTAAAGCATACTTTGATTTTACCATAGTTTAGAAAGTTTTGGTTCCAATGGCTTTCATTTGTAGTTTTAAATCCAGAACCATTCTGAAACTTTAATGTGCTCTTGATATTGGCGCTTCTGTTATGTTTCCTTGGGTCACACAACAGGAAAACTTATAGCATAGCCAAACTAAGTATAATCCAATTTTCTAATGAAAGTATTTCTTCCTATTCCACTCTCTGCTAGAATAAGCAATATAGCCCATGGAGGTCAGGCCATTGAATTGCTGACTATATATATATATATATATATATACCAGCTGTTGACTTGCATTTACAGTACAGGCTAGCAAATGTGAGAATGTACAATTTAAAAATCTTCCTAAGAAAGTTGAAGTGTGTTCATGGCTCCAACTCTCAAATTGTCCTCTGTCAAACTTCCAAGCTATGTTCAGCTGCTCAGTTGCACTTTGACATGACAGAGCCAGCATTGCATGTAAGGCATCATAACTGCAAAACAACATGACACTTTACACAATAGCAATCTCAAACTGTGACTGAGATTTGTAAGTCCTTTGTACCTACACTTGGTGCATTGCAAGCAACGGAAAATGGTATTTTCTCTTTGGTTACTTTGTTTAAACTTGAAGATGTCCTTGTGGTAGTGGTTTAATCACAGCATGTTCCCGTGTGATCACTCAAGGGAGCAGCTTTTGTGTGTTGTAGCTGTACCTGAAGGAATGGCAATCATTGGTTCACTGTAAAGAGGTGGCATCCCTTATCTGTTTCAAAAATAATTGAGCCCTCGAAGGAAAAGGAGAAATTACATGTTTCTATCTTTGTCTCTTTCACTCTCTCCCTCTGCCTGTCTCTCATTCTGTCGCACTTTGTCTCTTACGCTCTCTGAACATCTGCGCGCCCCCCCCCGGCAAACACCCATCCACCTTCCTGTGGGGTTTTTGTGCCATCAACTGGTACACATCTGTAAATGCAAGTCATGGCTCATTCTGACCCAAAGCTTGTGCTGCCTGATTTGTAACTCATGGCAACTGTTAATGTCAACTCACTTCAATTTTATCTGATACCAGTAGCAATCCTCTTACTCTGGTTTGTAAGTAACAAGGTGAAACCAGTATAATCAGTCTGATTGAGATTACCTACATCAGGTGGATGCTCTGTAACCCAATATAAAGTACCCCAGCCAAAGACGATGTTTAAATATTGTAGTATTAGCAACATTCCCTATTGCAAGAATTAGAGACCACCTGCATCCTCTTAACTTTTGATGTCATCTCTTTAAAACAGAGACTTATTCCTATTTCTGCAAGAGCTAGTTAGCTAAGAAAAGGCTCATTTAATTCTGTCACACTGGCTGGAACCTTATGTTTTGGCGCTTAACTGCAGGTTTGTTGTAGGCATTGAAAGGGTGTTAGTGTAAACAACAGCTGGCTCTGCTCATTGCATGACAATCTGATTTACTTTGGTTGGGGAGGGGGCTGGGGTGGGGTTGGGTAGAGTTGCCATCTTGCGAATCACAGTTGAAAGGATACAGTCACCAGGAACTGTGTGTTCAGTATATGAAGGGCTAGCTGAAATGTGACATTGTCAAAGAATCTAGACCGTGCTTCCTCCTTTCTGAGTGGTCGTTCCCAACCTTGCCCCCTTAAGAGTTTATCCTTTCTGCTCATTGCAGGACTTGCCCATTTGTTTCTGGCAGCAAAGTGTTCCTGATGATTGGGTCCTTTCAGCAAACGCATTCATTATCAGTTACTGAAAATTGAAGCGTCCGTGGCTAGAGCACTAACACAGAACATTTGGTGTTTTCTTTCCTAATGCAGACATAAGGCTACGCGTGCGAGCTGTATATTCTGATCAGAATACCGTGCTCCGAGGGAACGTAGTCTCTGTGAAACAGGACCCACTGGATCGATGTTTTGACCTCTTTGGGCAGGCAAACACCATCCTGAAAAGCCGGGACTTGGGATCCATCATCTGTGACATTAAATTCTCCGAGCTCTCCTACCTGGATGCTTTCTGGAATGACTACATCAATGGTTCACTGCTGGAGGCGCTAAAAGGTGTATTTATAACAGACTCTCTGAAGCAAGCTGTGGGGCAAGAGGCAATACAACTGCTTGTCAATGTAGACGAGGATGATTATGAAAAGGGTCGAAGGGTCCTGCTTCAGAATATTTCTCCATGAAAGATTTAGCTGGAACTGAGATAATTGACTATATTAACTGTTAAGCTAATTAACTTCTTTATATGAAGTAAAATAAAGAGAAGTAATTAGCCCGTTATTACAACCTCTCTTTTATTCAGTTCCCTCCCTGTAGTTCTGGATCAGGAGCTTGTGACGTGTGCCGATCTTGGTGCTCCTGCATCAGTGCAAATACCAACATTCAATCAGCATTGGCAGTTCTTTGTAAAGGTGACTTCTGCATGGTTTATTGCAACAATATTTTGTGCAAATGAGGTAGCAAGTGTAGAGTTTGACCTAGGACTGGCTTTTCTGATTAAACTCCGTACAATTCTTTCTTTACACTCCTGCTTGATTGAGTACACAGGGCTGCACCTCTGGTGGGTTAAGATCTATGAGAAAAGTGGCTCTCTGGTTTTAATTGCAGATGCCAAGAGCATGAAGCCAGCTTACCTGCTGCAAGAGCATCTCAACGTAATTCCCGATCACATGGTCAGCAATTCCTGTTCTTTTAAAATGGATCTAACACCATATGAGGTAAATTGAAAGCTGCAGATATTGGCTTGGGGCTGGCAGCTTCCGTGTATTTCAGAATTCTTAATTTCTAGTCCTCCAGCTCTCATGCCAGTCAACGTTTGTTTCCATTTCTGATGAGTGAAAAGTCATTATTGTGTCCATTTATTTTTTTCAGTCCTTCCCACTCTTCTCCCTGCCTTCAGCAGAAATCATTTGGATAAAGCTGGTAAATAGAAACTTGTGCAACCTGAACTGCTGAATTGGCTAAGTTAGTTGATTTAGCGTAGATCAAAACCCTAAGACGTTGTGACCTGTGTGGTTCAGCGCCTTTTAATCATCAGACCACAGAGCTGGAATAGGGATTCTAAACAGGGGTTTTGTGCCATATTAAACCAGCTTTCAATCCTCTGCATAAAAAAACTCAATTTGGATTGATGGTGCATCCAGGCTCCAAGCATGAGGGGTAGTTGTAGGAGATGAAAATTTTAATTCTAATGCACTGCTATTATATGGCCCATTGCTGGGGCCATATAGGAAGTGCTGAGCTGTATCCAATCTTGTGTGCAGTGCTTTTGAGGGGTGAAGAGAAGAGAAATTACCTCTTGTTCAAAGTGCAGTGCTGTATTGAATCAAGTGCCCAAAATTTTGAGCACTAGATAGTCAGTCTGAAAGCAAGAGCTTATGACCCCTTCCCAGACAGTCTTTGATTAATACAAACAATTTCAGTTCATTGGGATTAAATATATTTTAAAAATTGGGGTGGTGGGCAGGGAAGAGAGACAGGTGCAATGTGTAGACCTGTATATTTGTCCTGGTTTTGGAACTTGAAAAGCATTGGTAGTTGTGCTTAATGTTGGAAGTGGTGCTGCAGTTATTGGGTTTAAGGGGGTTGGGAGTGCAACGATCCTATATTTGCACCGGCACCTCTGTCCTCTAAGTCTCTTGTGTTCATTCGTCTCTCCCCCATGCAGTTCCTATCCTGCCTCTTTACTCTCTTGTGCTGTATGTGTCCTCCCAGTGCACTCTTTCTGGGCCTGTAGATGTCAACTTGTCAGATGGTCAATGGCGATGATGCTTTTTGCAGGCAATTAAATATTTTTAAAACTTGAGTCCAGTTGAGTGTGATTGTGTCATCAGCTGAATGTGAGAAAATGCATACTGCTGTTGGAGAGAAATTCTTCCATCCCAGAAGGACAGGAAGATTGGACTTCTGCAAAAACCCCACCAAACTGAACTCTTATTCAAGGATTGTGGGGAAGCTACTAGGGTGACTTGTTAGGATCTTGACGTCCTATAGACTTGGCCGAAGAACATGACCAACATGTACCACTGGACATCCTCTCAACAGAGGCAGAGACTTCATAAAGAAAAGATGGAGGGACCTGACCAGAATGATCCTGCCACTGGAATATGGGCTATGACATTTAAATATCTAACTGCTGGCTTCAGGTACAGTGATATCCAATTTTTACCCAGGTAAATGAGTTGCCCCAGCTTGATAATTGGACAAGAAAACTAGCTGAATTGGAACACCCCGATTTGTTAATGAAGAGTTTGAGACGTGTGCCTCTTCCTCTACCTGCTCACAAAATGGAAGAGACATTCTCCATTCCACCTTGCAGCTGAAGAATTAGTTACACAAAGGAAAAAAAAAGTTTAATGAAATTAGAATATTGGTGTTGTAAATAAACTGCTAACCTTTTTAGGAGGTTTAGAAAAGGGGTTAAGGGTGTAATGTTGGTTTCTGAAAGTTAATGACTTCTGCTTCGAATCTTTTTGGGGGCAGTGTAAGGGCTGAGAAGAAAGTCAACAAACAATGTGCAAAAGCGACCTTGGGTGCTTGCTGTGAATAAACAGACATTTGAGACAGCAATTCAGGTGCCACGCCGCAGAGAATCATGGAGTGATGTAAACTCTCAACAGTTAAGAGAAACTGAATAAGAGGCCCAAAGATTCTCTGTTGAGCTGGCTGAGACCCTGCTGTCACCATTTGTACGTGCAGGTTAGATGCATGTGGGACTTGTACATGGCTGATAGTGATGTGTCTCATTATTGCACACTACTCTGGCCATGTGACCCTTTAGCACCAGGTATCTACCTAGGTCCCTAGGAAACTGCCTTCAGCCAACTTGGAAATGACCATATACTTTGAGGGGTTCACCCCACTCCCCCACTTTTTGGCCGGTGATTTAAGGTGAATCTTAATTTTCTTGTAAACCTCTGTGTATAGCTAACACTTCTGTATATCTGTTGGAAGATGGTGTAGCTTGAACATACATGTAAAATGTTTTTTTGGTGATTTGGGTATCATCTCTAGATTGGAAGATTTTCAGTGAGGGCTGTACCCTCATCAGACGTTTTGAGGCACATTTTTGTAAAGCATGTGTTCAATAAAGATTTTCACAAAATGCTTGCTGCAGTGTTTTCTTGGAGAAACTTGTGTCTGTTCTGCAGGACACCACAACATTTCAAAACAGGAGAGATGAGTAAATAAAATCCCCCTTGACTGTAGCAGAAATCAGGGAGTAGTTCAGCAAGGATGGGCTGTTGGGCCCACCAAGTCTGCAATCCGGTTAGACCTACTCCCCTGCTCTTTGCCCATATACCTGCAACTTTTTATCAAATAAATACTTGAAGCTTATCTATATCCACTACCCTATCAGGCAGTGCATTCCAAATCTTAACCACTCGTTGCATCAGGGAAGTTTTTTCTCGTGCGTTTCCTCGTGGTTCTTCTGATCATCTTAAATCTGCACCCTCCTCCAAGGAAGCAGTTTCAAAATATTTCATGTATTTAAACAACTCCACCTTTCCAATCTGTCCACTTAACTATTGCTCATTTGGTACCATTCCACTATGTTTCTTCCATATTCCCACCAAAGCTTCCATGGCCCAAAAGTCTTGTGTCCAGAATTGGACACACTACTCCAAGCAGGGTGACATGGTGTTTTATAGGTTTAGCTTAGCTTGCAGTCCTTTGTGTCTATGTAGGAGCAGGATAGGGCCATTTAGCTCTCTGAACTTGTTCTGCTGTTCAATTAGGTCTTTGTAGAGCTAGCTCCACGTGCTTCCCTGTAATCCTTTTAATACCTTTGACAAAACTATCCTCTCAGTTTTAAAAATCACATTGAACAATTGACCGGGCATCCATTGCTGTTTGCAGAAGAGAATTCCAAGCTTCTACCACATTGTGTGTGTTGTGGTGGTGTGTTACAGCTCGCTCACTGACGGTGGCAACATGAACTTTTTACATGCAGGTTGTAATCTGGGGGAGTGGATAGCGATGTTAGAGACTCCGATGTTCTTTCCATCACATGGCTAGCCAGGAATCCCTCCCTTACCACCTGTCATCGGCATGTGTTGGAAGGATTTGCAGGTTGTTACAGTATTGAATGTGTTTGGCCACATTTCAGATGCACCTTCCTTGGCTATCACATCGTGGGGTGGGACTTAAACCCAGAGCTTCTGGCTGAGGCCGGGCCACAACTCAGTGTGCCGCAAAACCACCTTATCCATAGAAGCATTTTCTAATTTCACTCATAGGCCTGGCTCTAATTTTTAAACTATGTACCCTATTCCTAGACTCTCCCAACAAGTGGAAATAGCTTCTCTCAAGCTACTCAATCTCGTTCCTGTAATATCTTAAATCTTATATCAAATAACCCCTTAACCTTTTAGATTCCAATGCTTACAACCTAAGATTGTGTAATTGTTCCTTGTAATTTAACCCTTGGTAACTAACTTTGCATGTTACTCCCTCCAAGACCAATCTTTCCTAAGCTGTAGTGCCCAGAGCTGCTCTCAGTACTCCAGGTGTTGAATGAACGGGGCTCTATGTAGCTGAAGCATGATCCCTACCCCTTTGTATTCTGTTCTGCTAGAAATAAAGGCCAAACTTGAATTAGCCTTTTGATGACTCTCTGTACTTGTATCTCCAGGTGCATAGGTCACCAAAATTTTATGAACAAGTCTTTTTGGACCTCCTAGCTTTTCCATCTTTTTTAAGTCCAAAGCAAATGACCTCATTTGCCATGATTCTGCTCATTCATTTGATCAATCTCTCTTTGCACTGTTATACTTACACCTGCATTGCTTACAATACAGTGCAGACTCAATGGGCCGAAGGGCCTCTTCTGCACTGTGATTCTGTGAATACCTTTGTGTCATTGGCAAATTTGGATATAAATAGCTGTTTGCTATTACAGTATTGTTGAAAAAAGAAACATTTTTTGTTGAAGCTTTTTGTCTTGTGCTCTCTTATGGTCTTGATTTTCCAGGCAGGCTTCTCATGAGAAACATCAAACTTTATTTACAGGCTGCAGCAGCAGTTGCATGCTTCCATCAAGCTCCACAACTAGAAGAACTCCCACTCTAAGGTTCCCAGTGCTTAGAGCTGATTTGTTCATACTGTCATGTGATACTATACAACACAGTAAGTCTTAAAGTTACAATCACTATAATTCTCCCTTTAAATTTTTTGCACCAGTTGTATTTACAAGAACATCTATCTTCATGACACTACAAATTTATACATGGTCATGTAATTATAAGTTCAGTCTCTTGATGGTTTCCTGATCAGTGTGGAAGATTGAATCTCTACGGCTTTCAAATCTCCCACAGGATCCACGTTACCTGGAGCTGCAGCAACATCAGATACCTCTTTAGGTGCAGGCAGTTCAGTGTATTCTGACAGAAACATCTGTTGTGTTTATCCTTTGTTGAACAATTTCAACAGGGACCACAGTTTCTATATTGGTTACAGGTGGAACATTGGCTTGTTGGGGTATCTCCCTTCTCAAATGATGCACGTGTTTGTGGGTGATCCGGCCCTCCACTTCTACATGGTACGACAAGGGGCAGGTCACAGAAACTTACACCAGGTAACCAACTCAGTCCACCAACAAAGTTTCGTATGCACACTGCTTCACCAACAGTAAATTCTCACCCACGATTATGCAGAGTGTGAGTCACTTCTTGATTCCCCTGACTTTTCACCACCTTCCCCTCCAAATTTGGAAGTACCAAGCTTAATCTCATTCGAAGACGTCACTTCAAAAGAGCTCTGAAGGTGTTGAACGTGTAGCAGTGTGGGATGTTCTACAGTGAAACAGGAAACGTAAAACTTTATTCTCCAATAGTCCTGATAATTTTTTTAAATCTCAGCTATGCTCTCTCAGCTTATTTGTTGGGTGATGGATAATATGGTGCCATCTTTGGTGATACCATTTAGACTCACAAATCTTTGAAATTCAGTGCTAGTAAACACAGTACCAATGTCTGAGATGGTTATTTCTGAAAATTCAAGCTTGGCCATTACTTTTTCATAGAAGCTACATCATAAAATGGAAATTCTATTTGCTTCACATTTGGTTTGACACAATTCAGGTGGTGAAGCTCTGCATAGCTATAGAACAAAGAACAAAGAAAAGTACAGCACAGGAACATGCCCTTCGGCCCTCCAAGCCTGCGCCGATCATATTGCCCGTCAACTTAAACATTTTGCACTTCCGGGTTCCGTATCCCTCTATTCCCATCCTATTCATGTATTTGTCAAGCTGCCTCTTAAACACCACTATCGTACCTGCTTCCACCACCTCCTTTGGCAGTGAATTCCAGACACTCACTACACTCTGCGTAAAAAACTTGCCCTGCACATCTCCTCTATAGTTTTCTCCTCTCACCTTAAATCTATGTCCCCTAGTAATCGACTCTTCCACCCTGGGAAAAAAGCTTCTGACTATCTACTCTGTCCAACAAAATTTTGTAAACTTCTATCAAGTCACCTCTCAATCTCTGTCACTCTAGTGAGAACAATCCGAGTTTCTCCAACCTCCCCTCATAGCTAATAACCTCCAGACCAGGCAGCATCCTGGTAAACCTCCTCTGCACCCTCTCCAATGCCTCCATATCCTTCTGGTAATGTGGTGACCAGAATTGCACGCAATATTCCAAGTGTGGCCTAACCAAGGTTCTATACAGCTACAGCATGACTTCCCAGCTTTTATACTCAATACCCCTGCCAATGAAGGCAAGCATGCCATATGCCTTCCTGACTACGTTATCCAACTGTGTTGCCACTTTCAATGACCTGTGGACCTGTACACCCAGATCTCTCTGCCCGTCAATGCACTTAAGGGTTCTGCCATTTATTGTGTAATTCCTGCCTGTATTAGACCTTCCAAAATGCATCACCTCGCCTTTGTCTGGATTAAACTCCATCTGCCATTTCTCCACCCAAGTCTCCAACCGATCTCTATCCCGTTGTATCCTTTGACAATCCTCTTCACTATCTGCAACTCCTTCAACCTTAGTGTCGTCTGCAAACTTACTAATTAGCCCAGTTACATTTTCCTCCAAATCATTTATGTATACTACAAACAGCAAAGGTCCCAGCACTGATCCCTGTGGAACTCCATTAGTCACAGCTCTCCATTCAGAAAAGCACCCTTCCACTGCTACCCTCTGTCCTCTATGACCAAGCCAATTCTGTATCCATCCTGCCAGCTCACCTCTGATCCCGTGCGAATTTACCTTCTGTACCAGTCTGCCATGAGGGATCAAATGTCTCATTGACACACGAGATGGGGAAGGGGGTTTGACAGGGTCGACACTGAGAGATTGTTTCCTTTGGTCAGAGAATCTAAAACACGGGGGGCACAGTCTCAGGGTGAGGGGCCGATCATCTCGGACTGAGCTGAGGAGGAATTTCTTCACTCAGAGGGCGGTGAATCTTTGGGATTCTCCACCCCAGGGGGTTGTGGATGCTCCATCGTTGAAGACATTTAAGGCCGGGACAGACAGATTTTTAGTCTCTCGGGGAATTAAGGGATATGGGGAGGGGGCGGGAAAGTGGAGTTGATGCCCAGGATCAGACAGGGTCGTATTGAATGGGGCAGCAGGCTGGATGGGCTTAATGGCTACTCCTGCTCCTATTTCTTGTGTTCTTACTGAACAGGCCCAAGGCTGAGTTTGACAGATATTTGACTGACCAGGCAGTCTAGGTGTGGTCTCACCAGTGTCTTGTACAGTTGCAGCAAGACACCCCGACTAGGGTGACCGAGTGCTTAGACTCACTGACTCATTCACAGCACTGAAGGAAGCCATTCGGCCCATCGTGTCCGTGCCAGTCAACAGAGATCTGACTACACTAATCCTATTTCCTAGCGCTTGGCCCATAGCCATGGAGGCTGTAGGAATGCAGGTGAATATCTAAATAGAGCTTTGGCCCAAGAGGTATATTTCAAGGAGAATAATGAGGAGGAAACAGAGTTAGAGAGGCAGAAAAGTGTAGGGAGGGATTTCCAGAGTTTAGGGCCAAGGCAACTGAAAACAAGACAGCCAGTGGTGAAGCAATTAAAATCTGGACGGCTGAAGAGGCTGGAGTCGGTAGATCACAGAGATCTCGGTGGGTTGTAGGGACTGGAGGAGGTTACAGAGATAGGGAGGGGTGTTGGGGCTGGAGGAGGTTACAGAGATAGGGAGGTTTGTAGGGGTTGGAGGAGGTTACAGAGATAGGGAGGGGTGTAGGGGTTGGAGGAGGTTACAGAGATAGGGAGGGGTGTAGGGGTTGGAGGAGGTTACAGAGATAGGGAGGGTTGTAGGGGCTGGAGGAGGTTACAGAGATAGGGAGGGTTGTAGGGTCTGGAGGAGGTGACAGAGATAGGGAGGGTTGTAGGGGCTGGAAGAGGTTACAGAGATAGGGAGGGGTGTTGGGGCTGGAGGAGGTTACAGAGATAGGGAGGTTTGTAGGGGTTGGAGGAGGTTACAGAGATAGGGAGGGGTGTAGGGGTTGGAGGAGGTTACAGAGATAGGGAGGGGTGTAGGGGCTGGAGGAGGTTACAGAGATAGGGAGGGTTGTCGGTGCTGGAGGAGGTTACAGAGATAGGGAGGGTTGTAGGGGCTGGAGGAGGTGACAGAGATAGGGAGGGTTGTAGGGGCTGGAGGAGGTTACAGAGATAGGGAGGGTTGTAGGGGCTGGAGGAGGTTACAGAGATAGCGAGGGTTGTAGGGGCTGGAGGAGGTTACAGAGATAGGGAGGGGTGTAGGGGCTGGAGGAGGTTACAGAGATAGGAAGAGTTGTAGGGGTTGGAGGAGGTTACAGAGATAGGGAAGGTTGTAGGGGCTGGAGGAGGTTACAGAGATAGGGAGGGGTGTAGGGGCTGGAGGAGGTTACAGGGATAGGGAGGGTTGTAGGGGTTGGAGGAGGTTACAGAGATAGGGAGGGTTGTAGGGGCTGGAGGAGGTTACAGAGATAAGGAGGGGTGTAGGGGCTGGAGGAGGTTACAGAGATAGGGAAGGTTGTAGGGGCTGGAGGAGGTCACAGAGATAGGGAGGGTTGTAGGGGTTGGAGGAGGTTACAGAGATGGGGAGGGTTGTACAGGCTGGAGGAGGTTGCAGAGATAGGGAGGGGTGGAGGGGCTGGAAGAGGTTACAGAGATAGGGAGGGTTGTAGGGTCTGGAGGAGTTTACAGAGATAGGGAGGGGTGTAGGGGCTGGAGGAGTTTACAGAGATAAGGAGGGGTGTAGGGGCTGGAGGAGGTTACAGAGATAGGGAGGGGGTGAGGCCATGGAGGGATTTGAAATCAAGGATGAGAATTTTAAAATGAAGGTGGTGCTTAACTGGAGCATGAGATTTCTGTGAGAATCCGGGGCTAGAGGTTAAATGGCATTTGGTGTAAGTTTGGATAAGGGGAAAGTTTATAATGAGCTACCCGTGTTTCTATTCGAGTGGGGGAAGGGGCGAGTCAGGAGCCTGGAAGAATTACTGACTTAGGAAATGTCAAAGGCAGGAGTGAGGGCTTCCACAGCGGAGGAGCTAAGCTAGGGGGTGAAACTGGGTGAGGTCGGTGGTTTATGGTGATGGCACAGATATGGGACTAGCATCGAGGCCCTGGTGTACCTTCCCAATTTCCAATCCTTCACTCAATGTCTCTACTGCACTCAGCACTCTGAATTCCTTTTCATTAAAAGCTGATCCCTGTGGAATGCTAAAACCAAAGCAAAGATCTTTATGCAGGGAGAAAGAGCTAATGTTTCGACTCCAATGTGATTCTTCGTCGGGACAGAGGAGAGGCACGAGTGTGGTGGTTTTTATGCTGCTGAATAAAATGGTGGGGGTGGGGTGGAGATGAAGAAAAGCGGGAACATCAGGATAGGTTAGAAAGGGGGTGGGGGTGTGGGGGGGGGGGCGAGATTAATTGACAAAGATGCCTTGGAACAAAAGGCAAAGGGAGGGAGAATGGTAGTAGTAAAGGAACAAAGCATCTAATACAGGCAGGAATTATACAGTAAATGGCAGAACCCTTAAGTGCATCGATGGGCAGAGGGATCTGGGTGTACAGGTCCACAGGTCATTGAAAGTGGCAACGCAGGTGGATAAGGTAGTCAGGAAGGCATATGGCATGCTTGTCTTCATCGGCAGGGGTATTGAGTATAAAAGCTGGGAAGTCATGCTGCAGCTGTATAGAACCTTGGTTAGGCCACACTTGGAATATTGCGTGCAATTCTGGTCGCCACATTACCAGAAGGATATGGAGGTATTGGAGAGGGTGCAGAGGAGGTTTACCAGGATGCTGCCTGGTCTGGAGGTTATTAGCTATGAGGAGAGGTTGGAGAAACTCGGATTGTTCTCACTAGAGCGATGGAGATTGAGGAGCGACTTGATAGAAGTTACAAAATTATGAGTGGCCTGGACAGAGCAGATAGTCAGAAGCTTTTTCCCAGGGTGGAAGACTCAATTACTAGGGGACTTAGATTTAAGGTGAGAGGAGAAAACTATAGAGGAGATGTGTGGGGCTAGTTTTTTACACAGAGGTTAGTGAGTATCTGGAATTCGCTGCCAGAGGAGGTGGTGGAAGCAGGTACGATAGTGGTGTTTAAGAGGCAGCTTGACAAATACATGAATAGGATGGGAATAGAGGGATACGGAACCCGGAAGTACAAAATGTTTAAGTTGACGGGCAATATGATCAGCGCAGGCTTGGAGGGCCGAAGGGCCTGTTCCTGTGCTGTACTTTTCTTTGTTCTTTGTTCATTTGTCCAGAGTAGGTGTTAATAGCAGAATAAAAGTCAGTGCCTTCTGAAAGCAAAATAGCAGAATGTGTTAATAAGAGGATAATGGTTAGCATTCAGCCCCTGACCTCATTGCAGCCTTGGTTCAAACATGGACAAAAGAGCTGAACTCCTGAGGTGAGGTGAGAGTGACTGCCCTTGACATCAAGGCAGCATTTGACCGAGTGTGGTATCAAGGAACCCCAGCAAAACTGGAGTCAATGGGAATCAGAGGGAAAACTCTCCGCTGGTTGGGGTCATACCTAGCACAAAGGAAGATGGTTGTGGATGTTGGAGGTCAGTCAACTCAGCTCCAGGACATCACTGCAGGAGTTCCTCAGGGTAGTGTCCTCGGCCCAACCATCTTCAGCTGCTTCATCAATGACCTTCCTTTCATCATAAGGACAGAAGTGGGGATGTTCACTGATGATTGCACAATGTTCAGCACCATTCGCGACTCCTCAGATACTGAAGCAGCCCATGTCCAAATGCAGCAAGACCTGGACAATATCCAGGCTTGGGCTGACAAGTGGCGAGTAACATTCACACCACACAAGTGTCAGGAAATGACCATCTCCAGCAAGAGAGAATCTAACCATCGCCTCTTGACATTCAATGGCATTACCATTACTGAATCCCCCACTATCAACATCCTGGGGGTTGCCATTAGCCAAAAACTGGACTGGACTAGTCATATAAATATTGTGGCTACAAGAGCAGGTCAGAGGCTGGGAATCCTGCAGCGAGTAACTTACCTCCCCAAAGCCTGTCCACCATCTACAAGGCACAAGTCAGGAGTGTGATGGAATACTGCCCACTTACCTGGACGAGTGCAGCTCCCACAACTCTCAAGAAGCTCAACACCATCCAGGACAAAGCAGCTCCGCTCGATTGGCACTCCATCCACAAACATTCACTCCCTCCACCACCGACGCACAGTAGCAGCAGTGTGTGTACCATCTACAAGATACATTGCAGGAACTCACCAAGGCTCCTTAGACAGCACCTTCCAAACCCACGACCACTACCATCTAGAAGGACAAGGGCAGCAGACACATGGGGAACACCACCACCTGGAATTTCCCCTCCAAGTCACTCACCATCCTGATTTGGAAATATATCGGCTGTTCCCTCACTGTCGCTGGGTCAAAATCCTGGAACTCCCTCCCTAACAGCACTGTGGGTGTACCTACACCACACGGACAAAATCCTGGAACTCCCTCCCTAACAGCACTGTGGGTGTACCTACACCACCCGGACAAAATCCTGGAACTCCCTCCCTAACAGCACTGTGGGTGTACCTACACCACACGGACAAAATCCTGGAACTCCCTCCCTAACAGCGCTGTGGGTGTACCTACACCACACGGACAAAATCCTGGAACTCCCTCCCTAACAGCACTGTGGGTGTACCTACACCACACGGACAAAATCCTGGAACTCCCTCCCTAACAGCACAGTGGGTGTACCTACACCACACGGACAAAATCCTGGAACTCCCTCCCTAACAGCACTGTGGGTGTACCTACACCACATGGACAAAATCCTGGAACTCCCTCCCTAACAGCACTGTGGGTGTACCTACACCACACGGACAAAATCCTGGAACTCCCTCCCTAACAGCACTGTGGGTGTACCTACACCACAGGGACTGCAGCGGTTCAAGAAGGCAGCTCACCCCCACCTTCTCAAGGGGCAATTAGGGATGGGCAATAAATGCTGGGCCCAGCCAGCGACGCTCACATCCTGTGAATGAATTTATAAAAAGCTGTGTCTGAAAGCAAAGCAGCAGAATAAAGGCCAGCACTGTCTGAAACCAAAACTTGAGAAGAAGATATGGCCTGGTTGCAGGGGAAGGAAAGACAAAATGGAGGACAGAGTTCATGGACTGAATTTGTTGACCTCCATGTTGAGTCCAGAAGGCTGTAAGGTGTACCAGACACAAAACGTTAATTCTGTTCTTCTCGCCACAGACGCTGCCGGACCTGCTGAGTTCTTCCAGCACTTTCTGTTTTTTATTTCAGATCTGCAGCATCCATAATGTTTTACTTTTGTCTTTACGCAGGGAATCTTTTTGGTGAACAAGGGTAGGTGCATTTCAGGGGGAGCTGGCTGAAGGTGTGAGGGAGAAGGGGACTGAGGGTTATACTCGATCGAATTCGATTCGGAAGGATGGGAGGGGACAGGGTGTGTCGCTTGGCATGTTTGGGAGCTGTGTCCAGTGTTGGAGCAAGAACTGGAAGCTGGGTCACAAAAGGGGAGGGTTGGATACTTAATCCTGGGTACAAGGTGCTCGGGGGAGTGCAGGGAGGTTATAAAAAAGGAGAAGAGTGTCGGTTCCGATTGAAGTAAATACTTCCCTGGAAGAGAGAATGGTCTTGTGGGGTCAAAGGTAGAATCAGTTTGGCCGGGGTTGAGAACCATTAAAGAGTGATTATGCAGCGATTGATGTTTCCCCCCCACCCCCGGTGAGTTTGCAGGTGGGGGTCAGGGGGTGGGGTAATTGTGTATAATTCCCTGGGTGTCCTTCACAATGCTTACCCTCCGGCCCGTCACCTGGCAGGGCTTTTACAGCTGGGGGGGGGCAGTGGCAGGACGGGTGGAGAGGGGGTAGTGGGCGAGGCCTATGGCACCCCATTCGCCTGCACCCCAATCGAGGCCCCTAAGTGCCCGCGTAAGGGCCACTCCCCACCCCTGTCTCAATCTTGAGACTGGCAGGAGGAGGTCAGGGATCAGACGGACGGCCCAGTGGGTTAGTCTGCTCGGACCTCAGGCCGAAGGGGAGGGGGCATCTGCCTCAGCGACCACCACCACCCCCCCCAACCCTTTCCCAATTAGGGGCTCACCCCAGAGCCTGTTCCCTCCCCCCCCTCACCAGGTGTCCCTGGGCACCAGACAGTGAGCAGCAGATTTGCAAAGAATAAAGAGAAAACCCTCCTTTCATGACCGCCAGGTGTCTCAATGCGCTTTATAGCCACTGAAGCGCAGTCTCTGTTGTGATATGAATATGCGAATTAGGAGCAGGAGTAGGCCATTCGGTCCCTCAAGCCTGCTGTACCTTTCAGTAAGATCATGGCTGGTCTGACTGTAATCTCCCACCTCCCCCTGATAACCCCTCACCCCCTGGTTTATTAAGAATCTATTTACCTCTGCCTTACGGAAGAACATATGAACATACAAAATAGGAGGAGGAGGCTGCCATTCAGCCCCTTGAACCTGCCCCATCAGTCAATAAGATCAGGGCTGACCTGTCTGTGTTTCAAGTTCCACATTCTCATCTACCCCCAATAACCTTTGATTCCCTAACCTAACAAGAAGCTATCAGCCGTCTGTCACTGCTTCATGTTGTTCGTTCCAGAGCGCTTACCCTCGTCCTGCTATTATCACATTCCGCTTTCTTACCTTAATGCCACTATCAGCACCTCCTTTAGCCCTATCCACTATTAGAGGACAGTTAAGAGGTATGGTTGAGGACATTTTCTCTATCTTCTTGATGACACAAGTCAGTGTGACAAAACTTAAAATATTCATGACCTGCATCCATCTGGCTTTGAATGCTTGGAGGGAAAAACAAGTTTGAGAACTTTGTCCCTTTGTCCGTGACATCTCTGTCAATCTCTCCTTTGCCTCCACCTATCGCTGGCCTTCTATCCAGCTGCACCTGCTCCGCTCCCCCGAAACAGATGTTCATTACATTTTTACTTCTCTGTAGCTCTGAAGAAGAATCATATGGACCTGAAACGTTAACTCTGTTTTTTTCTCTCTCCACAGCTGCCGTTAGACCTGCTGAGTTTTTCCAGCATTTTCTCTTTTTGTTTTAGAATCTTCCTACCTCTACCTTAAAAATATTCAGTGACCCCCCCACCTCCGCTGCCTTCTGAGGGAGAGAGTTCCACAGACTCACAACCCTCTGAGAGAAAAAGTTTCTCCTTATCTCTGTTTTAAACCAGCGGCCCCTTATTTTTAAACAGTGACCCCCCTCGTTCTAGATTCTCCCTCAAGAGGAAACATCCTCTCCACATCCAGCCTGTCAAGACGCCTCAGGATCTTATATGTTTCAGTCAAGTTGCCTCTTACTCTTCTAAATTCCAGTGGATACAAGACTAACCTGTCCAACCTTTCCTCATAAGACAACTCGCCCATTCCTGGCATTAGTCTGGTAAACCTTCTCTGATCTGCTTCCAATGCATTTATATTCTTCCTTAGATAAAGAGACTATTACTGTACACAGTACTCCAGATGTGGACTCACTAGCACTCTGGAAAACTGAATCATAACCTCCCTGATTTTATATTCAATTCCCCTCACAATAACCAATAACATTCTATTAGCTTTCCTAATGACCTGCTGTACCTGCAGACTAACCTTTTGTGATTCATGCACTAGGACACCCAGATCCCTCTGCACCTCAGAGCTCTGCAATCTCTCACCATTTAGACAATAAGCTTCTCTTTTATTCTGTCTGCCAAAATGAACAATTTTACATTTGCCCACATTATACTCCATTGGTCAGATCTTTGGCCACTTGCTTAACCTATCTATGTCACTTTGTGTCCTCTTCACAACTTACATTCCCACCTCCCTCTGTGTCATCAGCAAGTATAGCAATCAAACCTTCGGTCCCTTCATCCAAGTCATTTATTTAAATTGCAAACGGTCGAGGAATGTAGAAACTGCGGTAGCCAATTTGTGCACAGCAAGCTCCCACAAACAACAATACGATGATGACCAGGTCATCTGTTTCTGTTTTTGTGATGTTGGTTGAGGGATAAATATTGGCCAAGACACCGGGGAGAACTCCCCTCCTCTTATTCGATATAGTGCCATCATTTACATGCACTGAGATGGCAGATGGGGCCCTCGGTTTAGCGTCTTTGCTTTGTGTACTCTTGATGTGGTTGTTGGCTTCTGGTACATGTGACCTTTCTTCCCTAGATAGGCCGTAGTCTTACTCTAGTAATTACTTTAAACTGGTTTGTTAACACTATATATGGGATGGGCTACAGACTAGGTCTGTCTCTCCTGAGCGCAGGGTGTTCCCTCCTCCCTTCCAAGAGCCTGACATATGACTGCTGATGTCACTGATACATCACTCATTAGCATATCTATTCTGTTAACCCATTATACTACACCTCCCCCAAGTGTCCTATCAACTTCTTAACAACAGAATGAAACTGTGTCTTAACTATTTACATTGCATTTCTGTAACTCCCTTTTACAGTGACAGATTCTACCCAACTCCTCCTCCTATTCTTCCCTCTTCCCAAGTCACTGGGATTCAATCTCCCACGGCGTTCCCGGCTCTTTGTTCCGATGTCATGGAGACATGCGGGCTTTCCTCTGTTCCTCGGAAGGCATCATCATCAGTCGAATGGGACTGCAACGTTGCAGGGATTGCTGGTAATCAGAGTGTAGACTTCAGGACTGCTGAGCTGTAAGGGCCATGACCCCTATTCAAAGAAAGACCAATGCAAGAGAGAAGACTGAAAGACATCAACCCTTGGACTCTCTTAAGCCGAGAAGAGAAGAAATTAAGACTTTTTCTGGGATCTACTGCCCCCTCAAAGCACACGGGGAAGAAACCTGAGAAGACAAACGATCTTTCAACCCCAACGAAGACTCTCATAGCCCCTATCATTCACTGCAGCATATGAGAAACGTATCGAAGAGCTGAGATTCCATCGAATCTGGATCACAAGGCAATAACTGCTGTCACTTTGGTAAAAGTATACCTCACAACTTCTCAGTCTCTTCCACTTTGCTGTAGAAATCTAAAAACAAGAGGTTCAGAAACAGACTGCTTCCCAAAAAGCAAAGACTGGATGTCTGTTTCAGATTTCACACCTTTTCTCAGCACAGAGCTGGTCTCAGGTCATCTCCCACCCACAGTTACCACAGCTCAACTAAACATTATTCCTTAACTATCTTTGTCCCCTTTTATCTTAGATTCTATTGTTCTCAAGTTTTCCAAATATGAAAATATTTCATGTGTTCCTATTCCCTCCATATTTGAGTCAGAGGACATTAATAACCTTCCCTTGTTTGCTTATGAAACCTTTGTAAAGTGTAAAAGTTACTTGTCACTTCTAAACTGCTCTTTGAAATTCAACAGCTGAAAAGTTAAGTCCCTTCCAAACACGCAATGCAAATTTTAAAACCCAACCTATTTACTTGTAAATCCACATCACCATAGCCGCTCATTACAAATGCATGCATCTAGGTCCTTTACCTTTCATCTCTCATTTCCCACAGACAAACTGTCTTTACTAACTTTCCACCCCAGTTTAATTAATCATGGATATACACACACACACAGAGTCATGAAAGTATAATATTTTCATGAAAGTATAATATTATTGTAGGCTTATGTCTGTTTGTGGATGTCCATGGACTATGGATGTGAGTGTGGATGGTTCTGTCTGATTTAATTGAACTAGAGTCTGATAGACTGCAAGGTTAAAATTACCAAAAGAGTTAGGTGTAAAGCAAACCTTTGAAATGGAGATAGGATGAAGGTTCCACAGATAAAGTGTGAATGTAATTTGCATTTTTAGATAAGTGAAGGGGTTGTTTGATTTTCAAAGGGATGTTAGGATGTTTACAACTAACAAGATAAGTAAGGCTAAGCAGTATGTTTATTTTTCCTAAAGGTACTGACCATATTGGCAACATGAAAGATTTTTATATTATGGGAAAATATTTTACACATTAAAGAGAGGGAATCATATATAAAAAAGGATGGAGGGTTAAAAACAAAAAAACTGCGGATGCTGGAAATCCAAAACAAAAACAGAATTACCTGGAAAAACTCAGCAGGTCTGGCAGAATCGGCAGAGAAGAAAAGAGTTGACGTTTCGAGTCCTCATGACCCTTCGACAGAACTTGAGTGAGTCCAAGAAAGGGGTGAAATATAAGCTGGTTTAAGGTGTGTGTGGAGGGGGTTGATGTGGTTGTAGGGACAAACAAGTAGTAATAGAAGCAGATCATCAAAAGATGTCACAAGCAACAGAACAAAAGAACACATAGATGTTAAGGTTGGTAATATTATCTAAATGAATGTGCTAATTAAGAATGGATGGTAGGGCACTCAAGGTATAGCTCTAGTGGGGGTGGGGGGAGCATAAAAGATTTAAAAATATTTAAAAATAATGGAAATAGGTGGGAAAAGAAAAATCTATATAATTTATTGGAAAAAACAAAAGGAAGGGGGAAACAGAAAGGGGGTGGGGATGGAGGAGGGAGCTCAAGACCTAAAGTTGTTGAATTCAATATTCAGTCCGGAAGGCTGTAAAGTGCCTAGTCGGAAGATGAGGTGTTGTTCCTCCAGTTTGTGTTGGGCTTCACTGGAACAATACAGCAAGCCAAGGACAGACATGTGGGCAAGAGAGCAGGGTGGAGTGTTAAAATGGCAAGCGACAGGGAGGTTTGGGTCATTCTTGCGGACAGACTGCAGGTGTTCTGCAAAGCGGTTGCCCAGTTTACGTTTGGTCTCTCCAATGTAGAGGAGAACACATTGGGAGCAACGAATGCAGTAGACTAAGTTGAGGGAAATGCAAGTGAAATGCTGCTTCACTTGAAAGGAGTGTTTGGGCCCTTGGATGGTGAGGAGAGAGGAAGTGAAGGGGCAGGTGTTGCATCTTTTGCGTGGGCATGGGGTGGTGCCATAGGAAGGGGTTGAGGAGTAGGGGGTGATGGAGGAGTGGACCAGGGTGTCCCGGAGGGAACGATCCCTACGGAATGCCGAGGGGGGCTGAAGGGAAGATGTGTTTGGCGGTGGCATCATGCTGGAGTTGGCGGAAATGTCGGAGGATGATCCTTTGAATGCAGAGGTTGGTGGGGTGATAAGTGAGGACAAGGGGGACCCTATCATGTTTTTGGGAGGGAGGAGAAGGCATGAGGGCGGATGCGCGGGAGATGGGCCGGACACGGTTGAGGGCCCTGTCAACGACCGTGGGTGGAAAACCTCGGTTAAGGAAGAAGGAGGACATGTCAGAGGAACTGTTTTTGAAGGTAGCATCATCGGAACAGATGCAACGGAGGTGAAGGAACTGAGAGAATGGGATGGATTCCTTACAGGTAGCAGGGTGTGAGGAGCTGTAGTCGAGGTAGCTGTGGGAGTCGGTAGGCTTCTAATGGATATTGGTGGACAGTCTATCACCAGAGATTGAGACAGAGAGGTCAAGGAAGGGAAGGGAAGTTTCAGAGATGGACCACGTGAAAATGATGGAGGGATGGAGATTGGAAGCAAAATTAATAAATTTTTCCAAGTCCCGACGAGAGCATGAAGCAGCACCGAAGTAATCATCGATGTACCGGAGAAAGAGTTGTGGAAGGGGGCCGGAGTAGGACTGGAACAAGGAATGTTCCACATACCCCATAAAGATTCAGGCATAGCTGGGGCCCATGCGGGTACCCATAGCCACACCTTTTATTTGGAGGAAGTGAGAGGAGTTAAAGGAGAAATTGTTCAGTGTGAGAACAGGTTCAGCCAGACGGAGGAGAGTAGTGGTGGATGGGGATTGTTCGGGCCTCTGTTCGAGGAAGAAGCTAAGGGCCCTCAGACCATCCTGGTGGGGGATGGAGGTGTAGAGGGGTTGGACGTCCATGGTGAAGAGGAAGCGGTTGGGGCCAGGGAACTGGAAATTGTTGATGTGATGTGAGGTGTCAGAGGAATCACGGATGTAGGTGGGAAGGGACTGGACAAGGGGAGAGAGAAGGGAGTCAAGATAATGAGAAATGAGTTCTGTGGGGCAGGAGCAAGCTGAGACGGATCGAGGGTTATGTAGGGGTGGCCATGTAACATCATGTGAAACAGACTTGCAAGAAGCCCTGGCCACTCTGCAAGAAGAAGTGCTGTTCCAGTATATAGAGATGTGTCACAAGCCATTGGAGTTCCACTGTCAAGTGAGTGCTCTGGTAACCTTGCCGGATTAATTTTATAATTTCAAATCTATTTTGGACTGTAATTGGGACCCTGCTTAATTAAGAATTTTGGGTTATGGCTAAATAACCATGTAACTGTAATCTTGCGTGCATTCATTTAATTTTTTCTTTTGCTAATAAATGTTTTAATTTAACTTTTCAAATCGTTAAAGGTGTTAGTGGACTCATTCTGAATTCCACTCACAAATCTTCTCACAATAAATACAAATTGCAAAACTATTGTGATAGTGTGGTGAAGTTTCCCTTGTCGATTTGGTCCTCCTGGCACATATCACCTGCCACATCATAACAACATTGGGGGCTCTTTGTGGGATTTTTGAAATTTCTTAATTGGCTTAGAGTTGGTGAATCTTTAGGCTACAAGTACGAGAAGCACAATGAACTCAAGAGCTGGTGTGAGGGACTTTAAAGTGGTGAGACTGAAAATATGGCTTTATCCATAGCTAAGATTTTTCTGGGAGTAGAAGATATTACCCTGACTGGTTTACAAAAAGTATCTACGGGTAAGTTAGCAGAATTGGTAGATAAGTTGCAGTTGAGGGTAACCATAGGGGTAAACAAAACAGACATAATTGAAGCGACAGCACAGCATTTGAAATGGAATGATATACCTGAAACTAGTGAGTCACAGCTGGAGGTAATGAGAATTCAGTTACAAATGAAAAAAACTTGAATTGGAAGAAAATAAAAAAAGAGAGGGTTTCAAAGGGAAATTAACTTGACCTCCAGAGGGTGAAATTAACAATCGAAAGAAAGAGAAAGGGAATATCAGCTTAAAAAGCTGGAAGTTAAAAAAGAAATCTCAGAGGCTAAGGGCAGTTCTGAGAATGAAATGACCACTTCCAATCTAAAACCTAGTGTGGAGATATTTAAATTTGTGTGATCTCTCCTGAAGTTTGAGCAAAGGGATGTAGAGGCATTCTTTATTTCATTTGAGAAGATAGGTAAACAGATGAAATGGCCACAGGAAAACTGGACATTGCTTTTACAGTCCAGGTTGGTAGGTAGAGCACATGAGGTATATGCCTTGCCTTCAGAAGTAGTATCAATGGATTATGATGCAGTAACAGAGGTAGCCGATGCTTATGAGTTAGTTCATAGGATTAAACCTTTTTTTTGGTCACCTTTTTAAATCAGAGAAGGATAGAAAGTGGGAAGGTGACCGGAAAGTAGTTAGTCAAGGAAGAGAAGGAGCATATTGAAATTCCCAGGAAGATTTTTTCTTAGACCAGAATGGAAGGTGCTGAGGGTAGAAATGACACTCAAAAACTGAGGTGCTTTCATTGTAATAAGGAGGGGCACATGAAGTCAATGTGTTGGAGGCTACAGGAAAAACCCATTTCAGTAATTGGAACACAAAATATTTCCGGAAGTAAGAGCCTGTGAGTTCTGAGATCCACGATCAGGAAAAGCCAATTGTTTGTGTACAGGTGAAGCAGGAAGAATCAATGATAGGTAAGGAAGTGGGTATGCTCAAGGGAGCTCTGAAGGGCAGGGTACAGAAATGTTTAAAGATTTTTAAGTCTTTCCATGTGTACAGGGTGGAGCAGGCAAAGATATTAAAATGTTAAGACACACAGGGGCTAGTCAATCCTTAATGTTAATGGATAGTGACACTTGTTATCCACAGGGAGAATTGCAGGGAAAAGTTGTAATAATTGGAATTCATGGAGATGCTAAACTTATTCCATTGTGGAAGGTAAATTTAAAGAGTAAGTTGAAAACAGGTGAGGTGATTGTTGGAGTAGTGGAAAAATTGCCCATTGCAGGGGTTTAATTTATTTTAGGTAATGATATAGCTGGGTCACAGGTCTTGGTGATGCCTATGGTAGTCAAGCAGCCTGAGGAGGTGCATTCAGCTGGGCTGTTGCTGAAAGAGCATCCTGGATTGTTTCCAAATTGTGTAATAATGAGATCATAAACTCACAGCTTGAACCAAGAAGAGGAGGAATTTAAAAGACAGGGAAAAGATGCTGATATTCAATTAGCTGGATCTGTCTTTGAAAAGATTGTGCAGGAAGAGAAGGTTAAAGAGAATGAGATGGAACTGTTTGGATCAGTGTCAGGAAAATTAATAATTGCCTTAATGTTATTGGAATTTATTGTTAAGTAGAGTAATAGTGGGGTCTGTGTCTATTTCTGAGTATGTGTGAGTTAATTGAATTAAAGGCAGCTGGTCTGAAGGCTTTGATATATTAGGAGGTAAGTTAGGTTTGGAATCTTAAATAGGTAGACATGGGGGAAAAGGGAACATTTGCATTTTTAAATAAATCAGCCTAGATTGTTTTCAAAGGAGGGGTGAAATGTGTCACCTAGCCAGGTGAAGTTCAGAAACAGTGTGTTTATTTTTCCCAAAGATTACTGGTAAAATTAGTGCAATGAGAGAGTTTTATTATCGAGAGGTAAAGTCCAAAGACATAGTGAAACAATGGGAATTTGCATTTAAAGGGGAAAATATTTATCAAGGAGAGAAGGTTGTGTGTAAGGCAGGCATTCTAAGATATAATAAGTGGGAAACCCTCCAGTATTGAAGCCTCAAGCTGCTGTCTACAAGGAACTGAAATGAAGAAACCTCACTTTAAATTGGATCGCTCAGGGTATCGTGTTTCTTTGCCTGGCTCTTTAGGGCTGAATTTTGCTCTTGACGGGCGGGCAGCTGATCGCTGCCTCTGAAACAGGCCGCGCCACCATTTGTCACGGGCAGGCCAATTAAGGCCCATCCAGCGGGTTAGCGACTCCCGTGTACATTGGGAAACCCCAATTGGCAGGGGGCGTGTACAGACCGCCGGTTCCAATGGGGAACCCACAGTCTGTATAAAGAGCTGCCCAGGCAGCCTCCTTTAGACTGCTCACCCCGGCCGCTCATAGGGAAGGACATGGTTTGAGGGCGGAGGAGGAAGAGGAGGGGGGCAGGCTGTAGGGTAGGCCAGCGGGGGGGCCAGTGTGCCCCTCGGCTCTCAGATGCCTGCCTTGCTGCCCTCCTCCAAGAGGTGTCCAACCATCGGGAGGTGTTGTTTCTGGAGGATGGGAGGAGGAGGGCCCCCCATGTGACCAGGCAGGCGAGGCAGGAGGTGGTGGAGGCTGTTAGCTCCCATGATTCTGTGCGGTGCACAGGAACCCAGGGCCACGAGCGCTTCAATGAGTTGCTGTGCTCTGGAAGGGTGAGGACCATGTCAGCCTTGGCCATTTTACCCAGCAGGTAGCTTTAGCCTTTGACCCCCTCTCCCCCCCCACGTCTTAGTGTCATTACTGCATTGGGCATTGGGCACACGCTGGGTGGGCAAACAGAGAGTGACCATGCTTACATCAGCCTTAGTGGGTGAGGAGAAGATGGGTTCTCCCCGCAGCATATGTTGGTGTTTGTTGTATTTGAGTATTTGGGGGCAACCTGCAGGGGAGGCAGCTAGACACATACTCAGAACTCCAACACACGTCTTATTGATGGTGATGAGATGGTAGAAGGGGAACCTCAAGGTGTCGTGGCCAAGAGCCATCTGCTGGCCTCGGCGCCGCAACTAGTTGTGCCTCCTTGCCATGGGCACTAAGACCCGTGTGTTATTCAAAGTGATGGATGCCGAATGTGACCAAGGTGTCCATTGGGGGAGGGGGTTGGGAGCAGCCGGACTATCTTCTGGGGACTGATCACCAGTAGTGTGGACAGGAGCCGCTGGAGGCCTCAGATGGGCCACTGTGGTTGGGGTGTGGTGTTTGCGTGCAGACTACATGAGCGATCAGCCCCAATAAATCCTCTTCTCTGTTTGGCAGGCAAAAACTGAGAGCAATATGTGGGAGCGCCAGCGGACTGGTGGTGGGCACACTGTGCTCCAGTGCCTCACCACCTATGAGGAGCAGGCCATGGAGCTGGGGAGGAGGCAGGCAGCCAGGGTAGCAGGTGAGGCTGGGGTGCAGCCGGCAGGTATTTGTGGGTCACAGTCCCAGCCACTCTGTCTCCCCACCATCCAAAGCACTGATGGTTGCTGCAATCGTTAATGCTGCAACACTGCCCATTCACAGACTGATACAGTCAGACGTGTGGGTCATACACAAAGGTCCCTCGGCCCCTTGAGGATGCACGTCTCCAGCACCACCCAAAGTCACCTTATCCCATTTGTGACCACTGTCCCCATGGCCTAACATGCCAGGGCATCGCTGCTGCACAGCCAAAGACTTACTGCGTCTTAGGAGGGTTTGTACCTCCACCACCCTTTCAGCCAGTGCGTCCCACATTACTCTGTCCAAAAGCTCCTCAGCACCTCACCTGTCAACCTCACGGCACTCAACTGAGATAAATGCCACCACGTTAGTCATCCCTGTGCCAAGGGAAAATGTTGTCTTCTGCCCACCCGTTCTATGCCCCTCATAACGGTATGAAGGTCAATAATGTGACCTGTCAATCTCCTGTGATCCACGTCAAATGTCCCAAGTGTTTGTAATGTTTCCTCATCACTCCAACTCTCCAGGCCAGTATGCATCCAGCTCAGGAACCTCTGCATTCTCCCCACTCCAATCCCTTCCCTCCCATGAAGTGCAGGTCAAAACTGGACACAGAAGTGTAACTGTGGCCTTGACAGCGTTTTCTGCACTTGTAACATGATCTCCCTTTTCCTACATTCTATTCCTCAGCTAATAAAGGCACGTCTGGCTTTGACCTTGTTAAACGCCTTCTGTTCCTGTTCTGCTACCTTAACGGGTCTGCCCAGCAAGGTCCCTGTAATCGTCGTGACTTCCCACGGTCCCACCATTATTCATGTATTCCCGAAACTTGTTGTCTTGCCCAAGTGCTTAATCGAACACTTATCCACATAACATTCCATGTGGCATTCCTTAGGCCATCTGACCAGCCTGTCTGTATGTGTGTGTAATGTTTGGGCCTCCTCTTGACTGTTTATCACCCTACCAATGTTCATCTCCTTAGGTTCTTGAAGGGTGAGTGATTTATGAGGTTGGGGGAAAGGGATGAAAGGTGTTACTGACTGGACGTTAACTGATGCACTGTCCTTGTTGTTAATTTCAGCATCACCACCGCATGGCCATGTCCAACACGTCCAGAGCTCCCTCCACACCTGGGGGCCAAGACTTGCAACTTGCAGCACATCATTTCAGCGAGTCAGGCACCAGCGCAGCCAACACTTCGATGGGGAATATAACGTCGGCTAGTGTCCCAGGACACAGTGGAGAGGGCACTTCACAATCGCTGGAGGAGATGGCACGGACAGAGAGTGCCGATGGCGCCAGCAGCCGGAGGACTGCAGGGGACCAGGCACATGCTGAGTCGAGATGATGTGCCTCTGGAGATGTCACCAATGCAGCAGCTACAGGACAAGCGGCCGGGTGCGCAGGAGCATCTGGCAGGGTTGCATGAGGGTGTGCTTCAGTTGGTCTCTGTGGTGGAGGAATCCAGGCCGAGTGTCAGTGATGGCATGAACCTCAGGACAGAGCTTCAGGCTTCCTCCATTGAGAGATTGGCAACTCTCATGGAGAGGGGGTTCGATCGGATTGAGAATCTTCTGATGGGGTTACGCTCTGACCTGCAGCCCTCACAGCGTTAATGGCCACAGGTGATCATTCCCAATGTGGGAGATGTTCTGGGCACCAAGTGTTGGTGCTCGGTGCCCATCCCTCTGCAGTGAGCAGAGAGGTCCAATGTAACCTCACATCGGCACAGCAGTTGCCTGTCATTGCTGCGAGCTCCTATCAGGGCGCTCCGGATAAGGGCAGCAGCTCCTCCATCCCTCTGCCAGTGACCGTTGCATCCGTTGAGGCTGCGACAACTGGGGAGGTGCCTGTTCTGGAACTGGCCACTCCCTCCCAGGTGGAGCCAGCACAGGCTCCATGGGTCAGAGGACACCCGCCAAGGTCATCGAGGCCGACAGGACAGCAGAGTCAGCAGCTGTCTCACAAACCACTCTGAGCGTTGGGGCGGTACCTAGACGTAGCACCCGAAAACGTAAGCATAAGGCACTCCCCGGGTTTATCGCTGGTGATTTTATGTTGGCCCTAGATTAGGGAATATATTATTATGTGTGTCTGAGTGATGTTTGTGTTTTATTTTGGGCTGAATAAAGTCCACTTTTCTGACCATGGCTGAGGGTGTTTCCTTTGTGCTGCATTTGTATGTCTCACAGACATCTCATGAGTGTTTGAGTGGACATTGATGTTTCTGTACTCAGCCCTTAGTTGCAGCTGATGAGGTGGGAGATGTAGCATCTAAATGCCACATGTGGAAGCGCCAGGCAATGCTGGTCCTGCAGATCCATGTGTGTGCAGCTAGCTGAAGGTTGTTGGATTAAATATTCCCGGGTGTCCTTGCCTCCTTGGTGTAGTTGCGGGTCGGTGTGCTGTCCCTCATCATCGCCCTGTGCTCCCTCATCCTCTGAGCCACTGCTGGATTCATCATGTGCAGCCTCATCCACTGCGTCAAGTACTTCATCATCAACTGCATTCCCCCCTTTCCAGCACTAGATAGTGCAGAGCGCAGCAGACCACAACTATCAGAGGGAGGCGATCTGGGGGGTACTGGAGTGCGCCCCCTGAGTGGTCCAGGCCTCGGAAGCGCATCTTGAGAAGACCAATGTCTCTCTCTCCCACAGCCCTTGTGGAGCTGTGGCTCCTATTGTACCGCTGCTCAGCTTCTGTTCTTGGATGGCGGAGAGACGTCATGAGCCACCTTCTGAGGGGATAGCCCTTGTCACCCAGCAGCCAACCATCCAGCCGGGCTGGAGCACTGAAGAGCCCCGGCACCTGGGAGTGTCTGAGGATGTAGGCGTCATGGGAGCTGCCTGGGTACCTTGCACAGACTTGTAGAATCAGCATCCTGTGGTCACACACTATCTGCACGTTCATGGAGTGGAAGCCCTTCCTGTTGACGAAGGCACCGGGCTCATCTGCTGGCGCCTTGATGGCCACATGTGTACAGTCTATAGCACCCTGGACACGGGGGAAGCCAGCAATGGCCACGAAGCCTCTGGCTCGCTGTGTCTGACTTGCCTGGTCCCAGTGGAAGTGGATGAAGGTCAATGCCCTCTGAACAGAGCGTCTGTGACCTGCTTGACACAAGTGTGGACAGCTGATCGGGAGACACCACAAAGATCACCCGCTGACCCCTGGAAGGAGCCAGAGGCAGAGAAGTTGAGGGCAGCTGTGACCTTCAGAGCCGCTGGCATGGGGTGTCCACCCATACAGTTAGGGGAGATCTCAGGGCCAATCATCTGACAGATATAGAACCATAGAAAAGTTACAGCACAGAAGGAGGCCATTCAGCCCATCTTGTCCATGCCAGCCCGAGGACACCCAGGTGCCCTTTCTAATCCCACCATCCTGCACCCGGCCCATAGCCCTGCAGTTTACAGCAATTAAGGTGCAGATCCAGGTACTTTTTAATAGAGTTTAGAGTTTCTGCCTCTACCACCAACTTGGGCAGCGAATTCCAGACACCCAGTACCCTCTGCGTAAAGAAAGTTCTTCCTCATGTCCCCCCTACACCTTCTGTCACTTATCCTGAATCGATGTCCCCTGGTTCTAGAATTCTCCACCAAGGGAAACAATTTTATCCTGTCCACTCTATCTATTCCCCTCATAATTTTGTACACCTCAATCAAGTCACCTCTCAGCCTTCTTTGTTCTAAGGAAAATAACCCCAACCTATCCAATCTCTCCTCGTAGCTGGTTGACTGTCTCCCTTGAGAGATGGAGCCTCCTTCAGCACTGCCCCTCAGACATATTGAGGTAGCTGCTTCCCCTCCTGTAAACCCTGGCAGCAGGATAGTGGCATCTTCTGCGGCCCCTTCCACCTTGGACAACCTCTTGGCCCTGTGCCCCTTGTGCCTGCGCCTGGCCTCCCCTGGAGGCTGATTGTCCACTCCTGGCCTCCTCCTTATTCTATCCCTCCCTCCCTCCTCAGAGGAGCTGCCTCCAGTGGAGATGTCAGAACCCATACCCCCAGGCTAAATGGAGGCCTCTGGAAAGCTGCAGGCCCGAGAAAGATGACTGTCTGCAGACTGCTGAGCTGAAGCTTCAAACTACAGAGAAAGCTATTGGAAATCGATCTGAACTGTTAACAATCACACAGGCAAATTTAAAACACTTTCTGCATTAAATACTTCAGAAAAAACATGAACAACCCCTCTGAGCTCACATATCCCGCCCGTGGATGAGGTTTGTTAAAAGATCACTTACCCACCTGCCCGTTGGGCCCATGCGCCAAGGCAAAGATCACACGGGCTCCTCAAAATCAGCTTCAATTGCCAAGTTTAGGGCCTTAACAAGGCCGTTATTTAATGTGGTGCTTCCTAGCGCCCACCCAGCTAAATATCGCCAGAGCGCGTGGTAACGTTGGGACGCTCGGCGACATTTTAAACACTAACGTGCAGGTTCCACCACCCGCGTGTCAGCCAGAAAATTCATCCCAATGTGTCTTACTGTTGCCTTAATGAGAGTGTAACTGGGAGTTAGATTAACTAGGGCATTTAGAAGTTATCATAGCAGTAATTTGTGGATCTATGTGTATACTCAAAATCTTTTTTTCTATTATTAAAGCTTAATTTAGTTTTGTAAGAAACCTATAAGACTCGGTGGTCTTATTCCTACTGAATTCAAGGCACGCATCTCAAAATTTATACAAATTGCAAAACTGCTGTGGCAATTGGTTCAAGTTTCCCTTTGGGATTTGAGCAGCTCAGGATTTACCATTGGCTGTGCCGTAACATAGTTGGGGGCTCTTTGCGAGATATATTTGAAATTCCCTGATTGGGTTGGAGTTGATGAATCTTAAGGTTATGAGTACAAGAAGCACTTTGAATTCAGGAGTTGGTCTGAGGTTTTTTTGAAGTGGTGAGACTGCAATATGGCTTTGGCAGCTGCTAAGGCTTTTCTGGGAGTAGAAGATATAACTTTGGCTGGTTTACAAAAAGTAACTGAAGTTAAGTGAATGGAATTGGCGGATAAGTTACAATGGGGATTACCTGCAGGTACAAAGCTAGCAGGCATAATTGAAGGTATAACACAGCATTTAAAGTTGGAAGTGATACCTGACACGAGTGAGTCACAGCTGGAGGTAGTGAGACTTCAGTTAGAAATGAAGAAGCTTGCACAAGCTTCAATGGGCCGAATGGCCTAATTTCTGCTCCTAGGTCTTATAGATAGGTTCTTGATTGGTAAGGGGATCAAAGGTTATGAGGGGAAGGCGGGAGAATGGGATTGAGAAACTTATCATTCATGATTGAATGGTGGAGCAGACTCGATGGGCTGAATGGCCTAGTTTCTGCTCCTAGGTCTTATGGTCTTATGGGCTAACAAAGGAAATGAAAAAAAATTGAGCTAGAGGCAACAGAACAGGAAAGGGCAGGAAAAGAAAAGGAAAGGGCGTTACAAAGGGAGCAAGGAGAAAGGCAGGAGAAAGAAAGGAAACTGGGACTAGAATTTCAGGCAAGAGAGAAGGATAAGGAAAGAGAGGCAAGGGAAAGGGAAAGGGCATACCAGCTCAAAAGGCTGGAAGTTAAAAAAGAGATCTCAGGTTCTGAGGAAAGTTCTGATAACGAGAAAACCTTTAACCTAAAACCCAGTGGGGAGATGTTTAAATTTGTACAAGATCTTCCAAAGTTTGAGGGAAGAGGTGTTGAAGCATTCTTTATTTCATCTGAGAAGATAGCTAAACAGGTGAAATGGCCACAGGAAAACTGGACATTGTTGTTACAATCCAAGTTGGTGGGTAGAGCACATGAGGTTTATGCTTCATTATCAGAAGGAATATCAGTCAACTATGATGTGTTTAAAAAAGGCTATTTTGAGTGCATTTGAGTTGGTTCCTGAAGCATACAGGCAGAAATTTAGGAATATGAGAAAACAGCCTTGGCAAACTTATATTGAGATTGAAAGACCAGCAGATCTGGGCATTAAAGATAGAGACAACATATACAGCTGTTAGAGAAGAAATTTGGAAGAATTTAAAGATTCAATTCCTTCAGTAGTGAGAACTCGTGTGGAGGAACAGAGGGTTGAGACAGTAAGATAAGCTGCAGTTATAGTTGATGATTATGAGTTAGTTCATAGAGCTAAACCTTTTTCTCATCACCTTTTTAAATCAGAAAAGGATAGAAAGTGGGAAGGCAGAAGGAAAGTGGGTAGTCAGGGAAGAGAAGGAGTAGCTGGAAGTTCCCAGGAAGTTTTTTTCTCAGAATGAATAGGAAGGTGCTGAGGTTAGAAGTTACATTTAAAAATGGAGGTGTTTTCATTGTAATAAGGTGGGACACATCTGTGCTGGAACTAGCAGGGAAGATCTGTTGGAATAATGGAGGTGCAGAAAATTACTTGGAATAAAAGTACTTTGGGTTCTGAGGATCAGGCACAGGAAAAAACCAATGGTTTGTGTATGGGTAAAACAGGGAGAACCAGTGAAAGGTAAAGAAGTGGGAATGTGTTCACAATTTACCCGAACAGCAGGTTACAGAAATGCTTAAAGATTTTGTGTGTGAATGGAAAGTCTTTCCATGTGTACAGGATGGAGTAGGTAAAGATATTAACATTTTGTGAGACACAGGGGCTAGTCAATCCTTAATGCTGTGGAATAGTGACACTCGTTGTTCAAAGCGAGTATTGCAGGAACACATGAAAATAAGTGGGGTTCATGGAGATGCTAAACCTAATAAATTGTGAATGGTAAATTTAAAAAGTAAGTGGAAAACAGGTGAGGTGATTGTTGGAGTAGTGGAAAAAATTGCAGGGGTTCAATTTATTCTGGGTAATGATATAGCTGGGTCCCAGATGTGGGTGATGCCTATGGCTTTTGAGCAGCCTGTAGGAGTGTTTTCGACAAAAGTGTTGCAGAGAGAGCATCCTAGATTGTTTCCAGATTATATGATAATGAAATCACAGGTAGGCTCATAGGTTCAAACAAGGAGAACAGGAAGTTCAAAGGCAGAGGGGAGATGTGGAAATCAATTTAGCTGACACTGTGTTTGATAACATTGTTTAGGAAGAAAGACTAGAGGACAATTCAGCTGAAGTGTTTAACTCAAGGCAGTTGGTGCAGTTACAGAAAAAAGATTTGCAATGAAAGTTTACTCAGACACAGAGGCAAAATATGTTCCAGGATGTTATTACCTTAAGGGTAATGTTTTAAAGAGAAAATGGAGGCCTTAGAGTTGTAGAATCATAGAAAAAGAAAAAGGCCCTTCGGCCCATCCAGTCTGTGCCGGTCAAATAAGTACCTAACTATTCTAATCCCATTTTCCAGCACTAGGCCCATAGCCTTGTATGTCATGGTATCACAAGCGTACATCCAAATACTTCTTAAATGTTATGAAGGTTTCTGCATCTACCACCCTTTCAGGCAGCAAATTTCAGATTCCCAACACCCTCTGGGTGAAAAAATTCTTCCTCACATCTCCTGCCTCTTACCTTAAATCTATGCCCCCTGGTTATTGATCCCTCCACCAAGGGGAAAGGTTCCTTCCTGTCTACACTATCTATGCCCCTCATAATTTTATACAACTCAATCATGTCCCCCCTCAATCTCCTCTGCTCCAGGGAAAATAACCCAGTCTATCCAATCTCTCCTCATAACTAAAACTCTCCAGCCCAGGCAACATCCTGGTAAATCTCCTCTGCTGTCTCTCTAGTGCAATCACATCCTTCCTATAATGTGGATTCCAGAACTGCATGCAATACTCCAGCAGTGGCCTAAGCAGTGTTTTATACAGTTGCAGCATAACCTCCCTTCTCTTATATTCTATGCCTCGGTTAATAAAGGCAAGCATCCCTCATCATGTTTCAGCAAATGAAAGCTGGAGGGAGGTACATCAGATTGTAACACCATTTGAATATAGAAATGAGATTCTGAGGATAGCCCATGAAACTCCAATGGGGGGGACATTTAGGAATTAGAAAGGCACAGGCAAAAATACAAAAACACTTTTTTTTTAGCCTGAATTGTATAGGGATGCAGTTAAATCCTGTAGAACATGTCACACATGTCAGGTGATAGGGAAACCACAAGCAGTGATTAAGCTGGCACCTTTAATTCCAATTCCAGCATTTGAAGAACCATTTACCAGAGTCCTGACTGATTGTATAGTACCCCTCCCTAAGACTAAAAGTGGAAATCAGTACTTACTGACAATAATGGATGTGTCTAAAAGGTTTTCTGAAGCAATGCCTTTGAGAAATATTACAACAAAGAAGAGTTCGAAGAGTTAGCGGAAGAGTTAACTAAATTTTATACAAGATATGCTTTATCAAAAGAAATGCAATCAGATCAGGGTTGAAATTTCATGTCACAGCTGTTTAATGAAGTAATGAACAGGTTAAGGATAAAACAGTTTAAGTCAACAGCTTACCATCCGGAGTCACAAGGGGCTTTGGAAAGATGGTATCAAACTCTAAAAACTCTGATGAGGACAATTGTCAGGATTATCCACAGGATTGAGATAGGGGAATTCCATTCTCATTATTTGCTCCTAATGCATCGACTGGTTGTAGTCCTTTTGAACTAATTTATGGCCATGAGGTTAGAGGACCACTGAAATTAATTAATGAGAAATCGGTGGGTCAAAATTCAGAAACTGCTCTCGGATTATGTATCAAACTTCAGGGAGAGGTTGAACAGAGAATGTGAGTTGGCCAGGGAACATTTAAAGATATCACAGCAAGTGAAGGCAGACATGGAAGTTACAGCTCCTAGTTTTGTTGCTGGGGAGAAAGTGCTAGTTCTGTTACCAGTACTAGGTGACTCATTAAGGCAAGATTTAGTGGGCCTTATAGGATTGAACGAAGCTGAGTGAAGTAAATTATGTATAAATACTCTAAATTAGAAGAAAGAAGCAGAGGGTGTGTCATGTAAATATGCTTAAAAAATACTTTGACAGGGAAGAGGACCAAAAGGAGATGTTAGTGGTGGTAGATAATGAGAAGGAAGTAGAAATGCAGGATTCTGAAATTGATCTTCCTCTAATCAAACTGATTAATGAGGGGGTACTTGAAAATTTAAATGTAATATTGAGTTACCTTCCATAAAGTGTCAGATTGATTTGGAGAAGCTACTGTGATCACACAAAGCTAGTCGGGAGAATAAGTTGGGCAGGACAAATTTAGCTATACATGATGTACGTGTAGAAGTTTCATCTTCGCTAAGACAACATCCTTATAGATTAGATCTGGCAAAGCTATCAGAAGTACAAAAAGAAATCCAATTCATGTTTGAAAATGATATCATTGAGTCTAGTTACATGAACTGGAGTTCACCTATTGTGCCGGTACTGAAACTGGATAGAACACAGAGACTGTGTGTGGACTATCGGAAGGTGAATATAGTGACAAAAGTGGATTCCTATTCTATACCACAGTTGGAAGATTGTATTGAGAGAGTGGGACAATCAAAATTGATCACAAGGATTGACTTGCTAAACAGATATTGGCAAGTACTGTTATTGGAAAGGACAAATGAGATATCATCTTTTGTGACACCAGTTGAACTATTTCAGTTTAAAGTTATGCCATTTGGTATGAAACATGCACCTGTAACATTTCAAAGACTGACAACCAAAGTAATTGCAGGACTGAGCAATTGTGCTGTTTATATTGATGACTTGATAGTTTTCATCCAGATGTGGGAGGAACATTTACAGCATCTGGAAGAATTATTTACTCGATTACAAGAAGCTAATTTGGTGGTGAACTTGGCTAAAGGTGAATTTGCAAAAGTGCAAGTTTCCATATTATCTAGGCCACACCATTGGCCATGGTAAGATGGCCCCAAGAGATGCGAAAGTCAAGGTTATCGTGGATTTCCCAGTGCCTACAACAAAACAAGGAGTTTTGAGATTTCTGGGCACGAATAGGTTTTACTGGAAATTTGTACTAAATTTTAGCCAAGTGGTTGCTCCACTGACTGAACTATTAAAAAAGAACAGGAAGTTTCAGTGGACACTGGAGTGTCAGGAGGCATCGGACAGTTTCAAAACTGCAGTAACTATGACACCAGCCTTGGCAGTACTTAATTACGCCAAGCAATTTAAGTTGATGCAGGTGACATAGGCATTGGAGCTGTCCTGTTACAAGAAGATGACACTGGAATTGAAACACCAATAGGGTATTTTTCACTGAAGTTGAATGTACAACAGAGAAGATATTCAACAATTGAAAAGGAGACTCTGGGTCTGCTGTTAGCACTGCAGCATTTCGAGGTTTATGTTGCAAACAATTCATCAGAAACAATTGTTTATACAGACCACAATCCTTTAAAATTTCTGGACAGATTTCGAGACCAAAATGCAGCATTTTTCAGATGTAGTTTATTACTGCAACTATTTAATTTACAGATTATACATGTGGCTGGATTAGAAACCCTGATTGCAGAAGCATCGTCAAGAGTTTGAAGCTTAAAAGGAAAATTGGACATTTAAAACCTGGCCACTGGACTGGAAAGGTTTCTGTTGATACCAAGGATTTCTATATATATATTGCTATGTTAATGCATGCATCTGGTAATGTAATAGTGTAATAAGTGTAGCAGGTAATGTAAGATGGGTTAAGAAAATGAATGCGTCTTTTAAAATTATAACGGTACAATTTTTAATAAGGAGGGGAATGTCAGGAAAATATAATGATTATCCTAATGTTATTGTAGTGTATTGTTAAGTAGAGTATTAGTGGGGTCTGTGTCTATTTCTGTGTATGATTTAATTTAATTAAAGGCAGCTGGTCTGAAGGCTTTGATTTATTAGAAGATAAGTTAGGTTTGAAATGTTAAGTAGGTAGACATAAGGCTAAAGGGAACATTTGCACTTTTAAATAAACCAGCCTAGATTGTTTTCAAAGGAGGGGTGAAATGTGTCATCTAGCCAGGTGAAGTTCAGAAACAGTGTGTTTATTTTTCCCAAAGATTACTGGTAAAATTAGTACTCTGAGAGATTTTTGTTATCGAGAGGTAAAGTCCAAAGATGGATGCAAAGTAATCATTTAATACCTCAGCCATGGCCCCTTCATCCATGTGTGAATTCCCTTTTAGGTCCTTAATCATTCCTACTCCTCCTTTTACAACTCTTTTATTATTTATATGCCTATAAATAATGCATGTATGTGAATCCTTTGGGATTCCCCTTTATGTCAGTCTTTCCTCATAATCCCTTTTCGCTTCTCTAATACACTTTTTCACCTCCCCCCGACCCTTCTGTATTCCGCTTGGCTCTCAATTGTATTTTCTACCTAACACCTGTCATAAGCGCACTTTCTATTCTCCATCTTAATTTCTATCTCCATTTTCATCCAGGGAGCTCTGGATTTGTTTGCCCTACCTTTCCCTTTCGATGAATTATGCTTTGACTGTGCCCGAGCCAATTCTTTTTTGAATGTAGCCCATTGTTCAACTACAGTTTCTCCTGCTAATCTTGCATTCCAGTCTATCCGGCCCAGCTCTATTTTTGCCCCATCGAAGTCGGCTCTCGTCAAGTTAACTATTTTTACTCTGGATTGCCTATCGCCCTTTTCTATCATCACCCTAAAATGTACAATACAATGATCACTGTCTCCTAAATGCTCCCCAACTGACACTTGATCTTCTTGGCCCGCCTCATTCCCAAGAACCAAGCCTAACAGTACATCTTGTCTTGTTGGATTGGACACTTACTGCTGTAGAAAATTCTCCTGAGCACAATCTAGGAACTTTTGCACCTCCCCACCCTTTGCACTACCACTGACCCAGTCTATAGTCGGGTAATTAATGTTCCCCACTATAACTACTCTATAATGCTTGCATCTCTCTGTAATTTTCCTGCAGATTTGTTCTTCTACATGCTTCTCACTAGTTGGCAGCCTATTCTACACCGAGCAATGTAATTGCACCCTTTTTGTTCCTTAGCTCTAGAGCCCTCTGGGACATCCTCTTTCTCCAGCACTGCAATGCTTTCCTTAACCAATATCACCACTCCTCCTCCTTTCCTATCTCTTCTGAACACCTTGTACCCGGGAATATTTAACACCTAGTCCTGCCCTTCCTTAAGCCAGGTCTCTGTTATCGCCACAACATCATATTTCCACATGGCAATCTGGTTCTGTAACTCCCCAATCTTATTTACTATACTCCGTGCATTCACATACATGCATAGTAACCCTGATTTAGATTTTGTTACTTTCTCCCTCACCTGATTTCACCTATAAACTTACTATTCTCTATTCTAGTGCTGTCTGTCCCTCCCTGTATTTTGTGCACCCTGCTATTACTCTCTAATATTTCTCTTTGTTCCCATAGCCCTGCTGAGTTAATTTAAAGCCCTCCCAACAGCACCAGCAAAACGCCTTGCAAGGAACTCAATCTCAACTCTGTTCAGGTGTAACCCGTCCGGCTTGTACAGGTGCCATCTCCCCCAGAGCCAGTCCCAGTGTCCCAGGAATCTAAAGCCCTTCCTCCTGCACCATTTTTCCAACCACACATTCATATGTCTTATCCTCCTATTTCTGTACCCACTGGCATGTGGCACTGGGAGTAATCCGGAGATTACTACATTTGAGGTCCTGCTTGCTAATTTTCTACCTGCTCCCGAAATTCTGATTGCAGGACCACATCCCTCTTCCTTGTTCATCCTCCCCCAGAAGAATGTCCTGTAGCTGTTCTGTGACATCCTTGACCCTGGCACCAGGGAGACAACACACTATCCTGGAGTCACGTCTACAGCCACAGATATGCCTGTCTATTCCCCTAACCAGTCAATCCCCTACCACTATTGCTCTCCCTTTCTTCTTCCTCCCCTCCTGTACAGCCAAGCTGCTTGTGGTGCCACAAACCTGGCTCTGACTGCACTCCTCTGAGGAACCAGCGCCCTCACCAGCTTCCAAACTGGAAAAACGATTTGTGAGTGGGACCCCAGGGGAATCCAGTGCTACCTGCCTACTCCTTTTGGGCTGCCTGGTGGTCACCCTTCCCTTTCTGTCTCCAGGCCCTTAAGCTGCGGTGTGATCACCTCTTTGAACGTGCTATCCATGTAGCTCTCAGCCACGAGGATGTGACACAGTGACTCCAGCCACCACTCGAGCGCTGAAACCTGGAGCTCAAGTTTCTGCAGCTGACAGCACTTCCTGCACATGTGGTCGTCTCGGACACTGGTAGCATCCATGACTTCCCGCATATTACAGGACACGCATTCTACTTGACTGAGCTGCCCTGCCATGTCTTAACTCTATTTCCCTTATGATAACTCCGTTCTACTTTGGATTATTTATATTACTTTACTATATTGGCCATAAATTTCCCATATTCCTGGTGATTCTCAGTTAAATCCAAGTAAGAACTTTAAAAATATTACATTTTTCTAGTTTCCTCACCAGTTCCTACTTACCAATGCCACTGCATTACTGATGCATTCCCGGGAACACCCCATTCCCTTCGCCTGCCATCCCATCCACTCACTGCTTCATCACGCCAGGCACCATATTTAAAGTCCAGCCATGCGCACACACCTCAGCGATTCCAGCCCAGGACTGCTGCCGGGAAGATGTCCATGAAAGGCAAAAGGACTGCAGCCCCCAGGTTTAGTAATGCATCACTGGAACTCCTTTTGGATACCATGGAGGCCACGGCGATGTCCTCTACCCCTGCCCTGGCTGCGGGATGAACAGCGGTGTGACTACCCAGGCTTGGGAGGCGGTGACAGTGGTGATCAGCGCCAATGTTGCACAGAAGGGATTGGCCATCCAGCACAGATAGAGGATGAATGATCTCATTCATACAGCCAGGGTAAGGCAACCATCTCCTCACTCTAAACTCACCCACTCACAAGCCCATCACACATTCTCTGGCATCTCACTCACTGCCAGCTCAAGGGAAATCACCGCTCCCTCTCTCTCTCATACACCCTCACATCTCCATCTGGCCTCATCTCCTCTGGAGGCTGCCTCCTCAGCCCTCACCATCTTGAGGCCACTTACACAGATCAACATGTGCCCCCACACACACACCCTGGGATACCCTCCTTCCCCAGTACAGCCCTCATTCTGTAGTCTCTTCCCTTGCCTGAGGCCACTTCACCCCCTTCACCAAGCAAGCCCTAGCCCTGCAGCCATTGAAAAGCGCCCACCTATGGCTAATCTGGTAGGCAGAGGCCTCCCCGTAGGCCCCCTAACGGTGATGTGGTGCTGTGTGTGAAGCCTGGTGCTGAGGCTGTGAGTGCTGCCTGAAGCGAGGCCGGCACACAAACCCCAAAGTCCCGAGCGAGGTGCAGCTCAACAGGTACATGTCGCTTATGTGCTGTTTCAAACATGTGGCTGTGTTTTCCAAGGCGGGGAACGTGGTCCATTGCCGGCTGGAAACGCATCCCATCGCTGGCGGGGAACGTGGCCTGTCGCCGGCTGGAAACGCAGCCCGTCACCGGCTGGAAACGCAGCCTGTCACCGGCTGGAAACGCAGACTGTCACCGGCTGGAAACGCAGACTGTCACCGGCTGGAAACGCAGACTGTCACTGGTTGGAAACGCGGCCTGTCGCCGGCTGGAAACGCAGACTGTCACTGGCTGGAAATGCCGCCCGCTGCCGGCTGGAAACGTGGCCCATTTCTGGCTGGAAACGCAGCTCGTCACCGGCTGGAAACGCAGACTGTCACCGGTTGGAAACGCGGCCTGTCGCCGGCTGGAAACGCAGACAGTCACTGGCTGGAAACGCCGCCCGCTGCCGGCTGGAAACACCGCCCATTGCTGGCTGGAAACGCAGCCCGTCACCGGCTGGAAACGCAGACTGTCACCGGTTGGAAACGCGGCCTGTCGCCGGCTGGAAATGCAGACTGTCACTGGCTGGAAACGCCGCCCGCTGCTGGCTGGAAACACCACCCATTGCTGGCTGGAAACGCAGCCCGTCACCGGCTGGAAACGCAGACTGTCACCGGTTGGAAACACAGACTGTCACTGGCTGGAAACGCCGCCCGCTGCCGGCTGGAAACGTGGCCCATTGCTGGCTGGAAACGCAGCCCGTCGCCGGCTGGAAACGCGACCTATCACTGGCTGGATGAGTGGATGATCACAAACTGGTTTCAGGCCGTCATGAAACTGATTGCACCACATCGCCCACTCTTGCCACCGAGCACGCCCAGTGTCAGTGGGCACAGACAATCCCAGCCAGAGGTGACACCAGCAGGAAGTGTTTTACTCAATGAGGGGTTAGCGTGGGGAACGGTCTGCCTGATCAGGTGGCTACAGATACCTTCAAAAGGGAATTAAAATACTTAAACACAGTCATTTGGCACAGAACTTGAGTATTGCTGAAAAAGAGACAGTTTTTGTCAAATCTTTTTGTCTTGTACCCTTCAGGACAATCACAAGGATCCGAGTGTCGGGGAAGGTACAGCTCTATACTGTAAGAGAAGAGAGTGCTGAATGGCTGGCCAGTGAACTCTGATTGGTGGAGGTATTTAAAGGTACTAAAAGCGCAGCAATATCGAGAAAGAGTGGGGGAATGGGTCCATCATAGAACATTTACCTCAGAGGAGACCATTCAGCCCATCATGTCTTTGTCTGTCAACAAAGAGGGACAGAGGCTACTGCCACCTTCCTGCAATTGGTCCTGAGCCCAGCAGGTCCTGGCTCTTCAAGTACTTTTGAAATGTGCTGAGGGTTTCTGCCTCTGCCAACCTTTCAGACAGTGAGCTCCAGAAGCCCATCACCCTCTGGGCGAAAGAATATTTCCTCTTCTCCCTTCTAACCCTTCTGCCAATTACTTTAAGTCTATGCCCCCTGGTTTTTGACTCCTATGTTAAGGTAAATAGGTCGTCCCTGTTTACTCTCTCTAGGCCCCTCATAATTTTACACATTTAAGTGAGACCACAGCCTCCTCTCTCCCAGGGAAAACAAGCCCCTTTCAAATCTTTCCTCTTGGCCAAGATTTTCCAATCCTGTCAACATCCTGGTGAATCTCCTCTGCACCCTCTCCAGTGCAATAACATCCTTCCTATAATGTGGTGACCAGACTATACACGAAACACTAACTGTGGTTTAACTAGTGTTTTATCCAGTTCTAGCATAGCCTCCCTACTCCTATATTCTACACCTTGGCCAATAATGGAAAGTATGCCAATTGCCTCTTTTACCAGCTTACCGAGCTGTCCTACCAGCTATAAAGGCCAGTCCACATACACTCCAATGTGTATAAGATTATGAGGGGCATGGATAGGAGGAATAGGAAGGCACTTTTTCCATTAGTAGAGGGGTCAATAACCAGGAGGCATAGGTTTAAGGTAAGAGGTAGAAGGATAAGAGGGGAGTTGAGGAGAAATGTTTTCACCCAGAGGGTGCTGGGAGTCTGGAACTCACTGCCTGAAAGGGAGGTTGAGTCAGAAACTCTCGTAACATTTAAGAAGTATTTAGATATTCACATGTGTTGCCACAGCCTCCAGAGTTATGGGCCAAGTGCTGGACAATGGGATTAGTGCATTCAGATCTCTGTTGGCCATTGCGGACATGATGGGCTGAAAGGCCTCCTTCTGTGCTGTAAATATCTATGAACTTATGGGCCCCTGTGTCCTTTCTCCCTGCTCAGTATCCTCGCCGTTATTGTGGATTCTCTTGACTTGTTGCACTTCTCAAAATTCATTCCCTCACACTCCTCCGCATTGAATTCCATTATCCACTCTACTGCCTAACTCATCAGATACGAACATACACAGTCAGGGCAGGATTAGGCCACTCGGCCCTTCGAGCCTGCCCTGCCATTCAATAAGATCATGGCTGATCTGAATGTAACCTCAATCCCACATTCCTGCCTAACCCCCCCCGATAACCTTTCACCCCCTTGTTAATAAAGAATCTATCCACCTCTGCTATAAGAAGATTCAAGGGCTCTGCTTTCACCGCCTTTTGAGGAAGAGAATCCCAAAGACTCACTACCCTCTGAGAGAAAAATGTTTCCTCATCTTTGTCTTAAATGAATGACCTCTTATCTTTAAACAATTAGATCTATACCTTCTTGCAGTCTAACGCTTCTATAAACACTTGGACCATTTGCAAGCTTCATTATCATTATCCCTCCTTTTGGGTCTAAATCATTAATATATACCCCAGAAAGCGAGAAGCGCAGTCTGACGCTGTGGGGATAACCCCCCTGGAAACAGCCTTCCAGACACAATAACAGCCGTCAGCCATTCCCCTTTGCTTCCTGTCACTGAGGCTACACTGGCTGCAGTTTGCTGCTCTCCCTGGCTCTCAGGGGACCTCTCATTTTTTGATCAGTCCCATGTGGGAGCTGGCCAAAAGCCTTTCTAAAACCCATGTCTAGCACGCCCACCATACTGCCCTAATTGTCTCCTCCTCAATAAAAGCAACCAACTTTGACCTCCCCTCAAATGCAGGCTGACTTGCCTTCAGTATCTATGCCTTTCGAAGTGAAGGTTTATCTTGTCCTGCAGCGCTGACTCCAATCCTTTCCCCACAGCTCACTGGCTCCCAATTATTCCGCCTGTCTCTTCCTCCCATTCTAAACAGCAGGATAATCCTCTGGCACCATCCTGTGGAATCATGGAACTATGATGGTCAGAGCCTCCGCAGATCCCTTCCTTGCTCCATTCTAAAGCCCTGGGATGTATTTCATTTGGGCCTGGAGATTTATCTACCTTCAAAGACTTTAACAATTCCTCTGTTAGAATATTTATCCCATCCAATATTTCGCACTCTTCTTCCTTAACCACAATGTCATCACCGTTTTTTGTGAAGGCATCTCCTCCACACATAGGTGACCTTCGTGATCCCTGATGGACCCCACTCTTTCCTTAGTTATCCTCATGCTCTTTATATGCTCATAACACATTTGTTTCCCTTGATTTTACTTGCCAGTATTTTTTCCTCGCTCTTTGCTACCCTAATTTCATGTCTTGTTTCACCTCTGCATTTTCTGTGCTCTCCTTGGCTTTATGTAGTATTGAGCTCTCAGTGTATGAAATAAGATTCTCTTTTCTGCCTTACCTTACCCTCTATGTACCTTGCCATTTGGGGAAAGTATTGGGTGGGGAGCGTTCCAGATTTGGCTGTTCCACCCTTATTCTTTGTGTGAACATGTTTAATCTGAACCCCGTGAATCTCTCCTTTGAATGCCTCTTATTAATTTGAATGTTGATCCACCTGCAACTGGCTGTTTCTCAGCTTTAGTAAAATCAACTTTTCCCCTACTCAGAATGTTTACTTCTATTTTATCTATGTCCTTTCCACAACTATGCTAAATCTAACTGAATTATGATCACTGCTACTAAATTGCTCTCCCTACTGATACACCTTCCACCAACAGCTTCAATCCCTCAAACTAAATCCAGAACTTTTTTCCCCAAAAATATATTTTATTCATAAAATTTGTAAAAGTACGTAATAAAATATTTCAACTTGAAAACTGCAATAAAATTTGACTTTGTTCCCCTCTGTGGAGCCTCTGTACAATTGTAATACTTGTGATATTTACAATATATATTCATATCAGGTGTAAAGCCTGAGGGCCAAAACATTTCAATCTAAATCCAGAAATGCAGCACCCCCCCCCCCCACCTCCCCACCCGCCCCCTTTTCTGGGCTTGCTACGTACTGGCTCGAAAGTTTTCCTGGATGTAAGTTAGGAATGCCATGCCCTCTGTATCTTTTACGCTGACTGTATCCTGGTTAATATTAAGGGAGTTGAAATTCCCCACGAGAGCCGTTTATTGCTTTTGCATAGTGAGAAATTTGTCTACAAATTTGCTCTTCTATACCTGTACTGTTCTGTCCTATTAATTGTTTGACTTGGCAATTCTAAGTAAATTTAATAATACGGATGCTCGAAATCCACAATAAGAACAGAAAAATGCTGCAAATACTCAGTGGGCCTGGAAAGCAAAACAGAGTTATCAAAGAACACAGAAAAGTACAGCACGGAACAGGACCTTCGGCCCTCCAAGCCTGCGCCGATCATATTGCCCGTCAAGTTAGTGAGACACGACCTCCCCTTCACAAAACCATGCTGCCTCTCACTAATACGCCCGTTTGCTTCCAAATGGTAGTAAATCCTGTCATGAAGAATCTTCTCCAACAATTTCCCTAACACTGAGGTAAGGCTCACCGGCCTGTAATTTAATGGATTATCCCTGCTACCCTTCTTAAACAATGGAACAACATTGGCCATTCTCCAGTCCTCTGGGACCTCATTTCATCAGCGCAGCCAGAGGTTACAGATGTTCAGTTTATAAGCAAATAGAAAGGCAGGGGAAAGAGGATTGGGGTGAGGAGCAGGGTGGGGAGAACAGGAAGAGAAGATCTGTGATGGTGGAGGGAAGGAGTGACTCAGTGACAACAGGGATGAAAGTGCAAGGCAAAAGGAGACAGTAATAGGGCAAATTAAGAAAGAAAAGATGGTTGTGCAATAGGATTTTGATGCACACCAACCTTTCGGGGATCAGACCACCACATGAGTCACATATGATGCAGCTCCCACAACACTCAGGAAGCTCGACACCATCCAGGACAAAGAAGCCCTGCTTGATTGGCACCCCATCCACAAACATTCACTCTTTCCACCACCGAAACACAGTAGCAGCAGTGTGTGCACCATTTACATTGATTCTGTCTCACTGGGAATATCAGTCACCTCTCACTGGGAATATCTAGTCTGTCTCACTGGGAATATCAGTCTCCGCTCACTGGGAATATCAGTCTCCTCTCACTGGGAATATCAGTCTCCTCTTATTGGGAATATCTATTCTGTCTCACTGGGAATATTAGTCTCCTCTCACAGGGAATATCTATTTAGTCTCACTGGGAATATCAGTCTCCTCTGACTGGGAATATCAGTCTCATCTCACTGGGAATATCTATTCTATCTCACTGGGAATATCAGTCTTCTTTCACTGGGAATATCAGTCTCCTCTCACTGGGAATATCAGTATCCTTTCACTGGGAATATCAGTCTCCTCTCACTGGGAATATCAGTCACATTTCACTGGGAATATCTATTCTGTCTCATTGGGAATATCAGTCTCCTCTCATTGGGAACATCAGTCTCCTCTCAGTGGGATTATCTATTCTGTCTCAGTGGGAATATCAGTCTCCTCTCACTGAGAATATCAGTTTCCTTTCACTGGGAATATTTATTCTGTCTCACTGGGAATATCTATTCTGCCTCAATGGGAATATCAGTCTTCTTTCACTAGGAATATCAGTCTCCTCTCACTGGGAATATCAGTCTCCTTTCACGGGGAATATCAGTCTCCTTTCACTGGGAATATCTATTCTGTCTCACAAGGAATATCAGTCACCTCTCATTGGGAATATCAGTCTCCTCTCACTGGGAATATCTATTCTGTCTCATTGGGAATATCAGTCACCTCTCACTGGGAATATCAGTAGCCTTTCAGTGGGAATATCTATTCTGTCTCACTGGGAATATGAGTCTCCTCTCACAGGCAATATCAGTCTCCTCTCACGGGGAATATCTATTCTGTCTCAGCGGGAATATCAGTCTCATCTCACTGGGAATATCTATTCTGTCTCAGTGGGAATATCAGTCTCCCCTCACTGGGAATATCTATTCTGTCCCAGTGGGAATATCAGTCTCCTCTCACTGGGAATATCAGTCTCCTCTCACTGGGAATATCTATTCTGTCTCACTGGGAATATCAATCTCCTCTCCCTGGGAATATCAGTCTCTTCTCACTGGGAATATCAGTCTCTTCTCACTGGGAATATCTATTCTGTCTCACTGGGAATATCTATTCTGTCTCACTGGGAATATCAGTCTCCTCTAACTTGGAATATCAGCCCCCTTCCACTGGGAATATCTATTCTGTCACAGCGGGAATATCAGTCTCCTCTCACTGGGAATATCTATTCTGTCTCACAGGGAATATCAGTCTCCTCTCACAGGAATGTTTATTCTGTCTCATTGGGAATATCAGTCTCCTCTCACTGGGAGTATCAGTAGCCTTTCAGTGGGAATATCTGTTCGGTCTCAGTGGGAATATCAGTCTCCTCTAACTGGGAATATCCACAGCCTTTCAGTGGGAATATCTATTCTGTCTCACTGGGAATATCAGTCTTCTCTCACTGGGAATATCAGTCTCCTCTCACCGGGAATATCTATTCTGTCCCAGTGGGAATATCAGTCTCCTCTAACTGGGAATGTCTATTCTGTCTCACTGGGAATATCAGTCACCTCTCACTGGGAATATCTATTCTGTCTCACTGGGAATATCAGTCTCCTCTCACTGGGAATATCTATTTTGACTCAGTGGGAATATCAATCTTCTCTCACTGGGAATATCAATCTCTTCTGACTGGGAATATCAGTCTCCTCTCACTGGGAATATATATTCTGTCAAAGTGGGAATATCAGTTTCCTCTCACTGGGAATATCAGAATCTTCTCAATGGGAATATCTATTCTGTCTCAGTGGGAATATCAGTCTCCTCTCACTGGGAATATCAGTCTCTTCTCACTGCAAATATCAGTCTCCTCTCACTGGGAATATCTATTTTGTCTCACTGGGAATATCAGTCTCCTATCACTGGGAACATCAGTCTCCTATCACTGGGAATATCTATTCTGTCTCACTGGGAATATCTATTTTGTCTCACTGGGAATATCAGTTTCTTCTAACTGGGAATATCAGTCTCTTCTCACTGGGAATATCGGTATCCTCTCACTGGGAATATCAATTTGTCTCACTGGGAATATCAGTCTCCTATCACTGGGAAAATCAATCTCTTCTCACTGGGAACATCAGCCTCCTATCACTGGGAATATCTATTCTGTCTCACTGGGAATATCTATTCTGTCTCACTGGGAATATCAGACTCCTCTCACTGGGAGAATCTATTCTGTCTGACTGGGAATATCAGTCTCCTCTCACGGGGAATATATATTCTGTCTCAGTGGGAATATCAGTCTCATCGCACTGGGAATATCTATTCTGTCTCAGTGGGAATATCAGTCTCCTCTCATTGGGAATATGTATTCTGTCTCACTGGGAATATCAGTCTCCTCTCACTGGGAATATCTATTCTGTCTCACTGGGATTATCAGTCTCCTCTCACTGGGAATATGAGTCTCCTCTCACTGGGAATATCAGTAGCCTTTCAGTGGGAATATCTATTCTGTCTCACTGGGAATATCAGTCTCCTCTCATTGGGAATATCAGCCTCCTCTCACCGGGAATACCTATTCTGCCTCACTGGGAATATCAGAGTCCTCTCACTGGGAATATCTATTCTGTCTCCATGGGAATATCAGTCTCCTCTCACTGGGAATATCTATTCTGTCTCACTGGGAATATCAGTCGCCTCTCACTGGGAATATCTATTTTGTCTCACTGGAAATATCAGTCTTCTCTCACTGGGAATATCAGTTTCTTCTCATGGGAATATCAGTCTCCTCTCACTGGGAATATCTATTCTGTCTCAGTGGGAATATCAGTCTCCTATCACTGGGAATATCAGTCTCTTCTCACTGGGAATATCAGTCTCCTCTCACTGGGAATATCTATTCTGTCTCACTGGTAATATCAGTCTCAACTCACTGGGAATATCTATTTTGTCTCACTGGGAATATCAGTCTCCTATCACTGGGAATATCAGTCTCTTCTCACTGGGAATATCAGTCTCCTCTCACTGGGAATATCTATTCTGTCTCAGTGGGAATATCAGTCTCCTCTCACTGGGAATATCAGTCTCTTCTCACTGGGATTATCTATTCTGTCTCAGTGGGAATATCAGTCTCCTCTCACTGGGAATATCTATAATTCCTCACTGGGAATATCAGTCTCCTCTCACTGGGAATATCTATTTTGTCTCACTGGGAATATCAGTCTCCTATCACTGTGAATATTAGTCTCTTCTCACTGGGAATATCAGTCTCCTCTCACTGGGAATATCTACTCTGTCTCACTGGGAATATCAGTCTCTTCTTACTGGGAATATCAGTCTCCTCTCACTGGGAATATCTATTCTGTCTCACTGGGAATATCAGTCTCCTCTCAGTGGGAACATCAGTCTCCTCTCACTGGGAATATCTATTCTGTCTCATTGGGAATATCAGTCTCCTCTCACTGGGAATATCAGTAGCCTTTCAGTGGGAATATCTATTCTGTCTCACTTGGAATATAAGTCTCCTCTCACAGGGAATATCAGTCTCCTCTCACTGGGAAGATCAATTCTATCTCAGTGGGAATATCAGTCTCCTCTCACGTGGAATATCTATTCCGTCTCAGCGGGAATATCAGTCTCATCTCACTGGGAATAGCTATTCTGTCTCTGTGGGAATATCAGTCTCCCCTAACTGGGAATATCTATTCTGTCTCAGTGGGAATATCAGTCTCATCTCACTGGGAATATCAGTCTCCTCTCACTGGGAATATCTATTCTGTCTCAGTGGGAATATCAGTCTCCTCTCCCAGGGAATATCAGTCTCTTCTCACTGGGAATATCAGTCTCCTCTCATTGGGAATATCTTTTCTGTCTCACTGGGAATATCATTCTCCTCTAACTGGGAATATCAGCCCCCTTATTCTGGGAATATCTATTCTGTCTCACAGCGAATATCAGTCTCCTCTCACTGGGAATGTCTATTCTGTCTCATGGGGAATATCAGTCTCCTCTCACTGGGAATATCAGTAGCGTTTCAGTGGGAATATCTATTCTGTTTCACTGGGAATATAAGTCTTCTCTCATTGGGAATATCAGTCTCCTCTCACTGGGAATATCTATTCTGTCTCACTGGGAATATCAGTCTCCTCTCACTGGGAATATCTATTTTGACTCACTGGGAATATCTGTCTTCTCTGACTGGGAATATCAGTCTCTTCTCACTGGGAATATCAGTCTCCTCTCACTGGGAATATCTATTCTGTCTCAGTGGGAATATCAGACTCCTCGCAATGGGAATATCAGAATCTTCTCAATGGGAATATCTATTCTGTCTCAGTGGGAATATCTATTCTGTCTCACTAGGAATATCAGTCTCCGGTCACTGGGAATATCAATATTGGCTCACTGTGAATATCAGTCTCCTCTCACTGGGAATATCAGTCTCCTCTCACTGGGAATATCTATACTGTCTCACTGGGAATACCAGTCTCCACTCACTGGGAATAGCAGTCTCCTCTCACTGGGAATATCTATTCTTTCTCATTGGGAATATCAGTCTACTCTCACTGGGAATATCAGTCTCCTCTCACTGGGAATATATATTCTGTCTCATTGGGAATATCAATCGCCTTTCACTGGGAATATCTATTTTGTCTCACTGGGAATATCAGTCTCCTCTCATTGGGAATATCTATTCTTTCTCATTGGGAATATCAGTCTACTCTCACTGGGAATATCAGTCTCCTCTCACTGGGAATATATATTCTGTCTCAAAGGGAATATCAGTCTCCTCTCACTGGGAATATCAGTCTCCTCTCACTGGGAATATCTATTCTGTCTCACTGGAAATATCAGTCTCCTCTCACGGGGAATATCTATTCTGTCTCAGTGGGAATATCAGTCTCCTTTCATTGGGAATATCTATTCTGTCTCAGTGGGAATATCAGTCTCCTCTCATTGGGAATAGCTATTCTGTCTCAGTGGGAATATCAGTCTCATCGCACTGGGAATATCTATTCTGTCTCACTGGGAATATCAGTCTCCACTCACTGGGAATATCAGTATCCTTACACTGGGATTATCTATTCTATCTCACTGGGAATATCAGTCTCCTTTCACTGGGAATATCAGTCTCCCGTCACTGGGAATATCTATTCTGTCTCATTGGGAATATCAGTCTCCTCTCAATGGAAATATCTATTCTGTCTCAATAGGAATATCAGTCTCCTGTCACCGGGAATATCAATACTGGCTCACTGGGAATATTAGTCTCCTCTCACTGGGAATATCAGTCTCCTCTCACTGGGAACATCTATACTGTATCACTGGGAATAGCAGTCTCCTCTCACTGGGAATATCAGTCTCCTCTCACTGGGAATATCAGTCTCTTCTCACTGGGAATATCTGTCTCCTCTCACTAGGAATATATATTCTGTCTCAGTGGGAATATCAGTCTCCTCTCACTGGGAATATCTGTCTCATCGCACTGGGAATATCTATTCTGTCTCAGTGGGAATATCAGTCTCCTCTCACTGGGAATATCTATTCTGTCTCACTGGGAATATCAGTCTCCTCTCATTGGGAATATCTTTTCTTTCTCATTGGGAATATCGGTCTACTCTCACTGGGAATATCAGTCTCCTCTCACTGGGAATATCTATTCTGTCTCACTGAGAATATCAGTCTCCTCTCAGTGGGAATATCATTCTCCTCTCAATGCGAATATCTATTCTGTCTCATTGGGAATATCAGTCTTCTCTCACTGGGAATATCAGCAGCCTTTCAGTGGGAATATCTATTCTGTCTCACTGGGAATATGAGTCTCCTCTCACAGGGAATATCAGTCTCCTCTCACTGGGAATATCAATTCTGTCTCAGTGGGAATATCAGTCTCCTCTCACGGGGAATATCTATTCCGTCTCAGTGGGAATATCAATCTCCCCTAACTGGGAATATCTATTCTGTCTCAGTGGGAATATCAATCTCCTCTCGCTGGGAATATCAGTCTCCTCTCACTGGGAATATCTATTCTGTCTCAGTGGGAATATCAGTCTCCGCTCCCTGGGAATATCAGTCTCTTCTCAGTGGGAATATTAGTCTCCTCTCACTGGGAATATCTTTTCTGTCTCACTGGGAATATCATTCTCCTCTAATTGGGAATATCAGCCCCTTTACACTGGGAATATCTATTCTGTCTCAGTGGGAATATCAGTCACCTCTCACTGGGTATGTCTATTCTGTCCCATTGGGAATATCAGTCTCCTCTCACTGGAAATATCTATTCTGACTCACTAGTAATATCAGTCTCCTGTTAATGGGAATATCAGTCTACTCTCACTGGGAATATCTATAATGTCTCACTGGGAATAGCAGTCTCCACTCACTGGGAATATCAGTCTCCTCTCACTGGGAATATCAAACTCCTCTCACTGGGATATCAGTCTCCTCTCACTGGGAATATCTATACTGTCTCAATGGGAATAGCAGACTCCACTCACTGGGAATATCAGTTTCCTCTCACTGGGAATATCAGTCTCCTTTCACTGGGAATATCTATTCTGTCTCATTGGGAATATCAATCGCCTTTCACTGGGAATATCTATTCTGTCTCACTGGGAATATCAGTCTCCTCTCATTGGGAATATCTATTCTTTCTCATTGGGAATATCAGTCTACTCTCACTGGGAATATCAGTCTCCTCTCACTAGGAATATATATTCTGTCTCAGTGGGAATATCAGTCTCCTCTCACTGGGAATATCTGTCTCATCGCACTGGGAATATCTATTCTGTCTCAGTGGGAATATCAGTCTCCTCTCTCTGGGAATATGTATTCTGTCTCACTGGGAATATCAGTCTCCTCTCATTGGGAATATCTATTCTGTCTCACTGGGAATATCAGTCCCCTCTCACTGGGAATATCAGTCTCCTCTCACTGGGAATATCAGTAGACTTTCAGTGGGAATATCTATTCTGTCTAACTGGGAATATCAGACTCTTCTCATGGGGAATATCAGCCTCCTCTCACCGGGAATACCTATTCTGTCTCAGTGGGAATATCTGTCTCCTCTCAATGGGAATATCTATTCTGTCTCAGTGGGAATATCAGTCTCCTCTCACTGGGAATATCAGTCTCTTCTCACTGGGATTATCTATTCTGTCTCAGTGGGAATATCAGTCTCCTCTCACTGGGAATATCTATACTGTCTCACTGGGAATACCAGTCTCCACTCACTGGGAATAGCAGTCTCCTCTCACTGGGAATATCTATTCTTTCTCATTGGGAATATCAGTCTACTCTCACTGGGAATATCAGTCTCCTCTCACTGGGAATATATATTCTGTCTCATTGGGAATATCAATCGCCTTTCACTGGGAATATCTATTTTGTCTCACTGGGAATATCAGTCTCCTCTCATTGGGAATATCTATTCTTTCTCATTGGGAATATCAGTCTACTCTCACTGGGAATATCAGTCTCCTCTCACTGGGAATATATATTCTGTCTCAAAGGGAATATCAGTCTCCTCTCACTGGGAATATCAGTCTCCTCTCACTGGGAATATCTATTCTGTCTCACTGGAAATATCAGTCTCCTCTCACAGGGAATATCTATTCTGTCTCAGTGGGAATATCAGTCTCCTTTCATTGGGAATATCTATTCTGTCTCAGTGGGAATATCAGTCTCCTCTCATTGGGAATATCTATTCTGTCTCAGTGGGAATATCAGTCTCATCGCACTGGGAATATCTATTCTGTCTCACTGGGAATATCAGTCTCCACTCACTGGGAATATCAGTATCCTTACACTGGGATTATCTATTCTATCTCACTGGGAATATCAGTCTCCTTTCACTGGGAATATCAGTCTCCCGTCACTGGGAATATCTATTCTGTCTCATTGGGAATATCAGTCTCCTCTCAATGGAAATATCTATTCTGTCTCAATAGGAATATCAGTCTCCTGTCACCGGGAATATCAATACTGGCTCACTGGGAATATTAGTCTCCTCTCACTGGGAATATCAGTCTCCTCTCACTGGGAACATCTATACTGTATCACTGGGAATAGCAGTCTCCTCTCACTGGGAATATCAGTCTCCTCTCACTGGGAATATCAGTCTCTTCTCACTGGGAATATCTGTCTCCTCTCACTGGGAATATCTATTCTGTCTCACTGGGAATATCAGTCCCCTCACTCTGGGACTATCATTCTCCTTTCACTGGGAATTTGTATTCTATCTCACTGGGAATATCAGTCTCCTTTCACTGGGAATATCAGTCTTCTGTTACTGGGAATATCTATTCTGTCTCACAGGGAATGTCTATTCTGTCTCACTGGTAATATCAGTCTCCTCTCACTGGAAATATCTATTCTGTCTCACTGGGAATATCAGTCTCCTCTCACTGGGAATATCTATTCCGTCTCACTGGGAATATCAGTCTCATCTCACTCGGAATATCTATTTTGTCTCAATTGGTATATTAGTCTCCTCTCACTATGAATATCAGTTTATTCTCACTGGGAATATCAGTCTCCTCTCACTGGGAATATCTATTCTGTCTCAGTGGGAATATCAGTCTCCTCTCACTGGGAATATCAGTCTCTTCTCACTGGGAATATCTATTCTGTCTCAGTGGGAATATCAGTCTCCTCTCACTGGGAATATCTATTCTGTCTCACTGGGAATATCAGTCTCCTCTCACGGGGAATATTTATTCTGTAAAACTGGGAATATCAGTCTCCTCTCACTGGGAATATCTATTCTGTCTCAGTGGGAATATTAGTCTCCTCTCACTGGGAATATCTATTCTGTCTCACTGAGAATATCAGTCTCCAATCACTGGGAATATCAGTCTCCTTTCACTGGGAATATCAGTCTCCTTACACTGGGAATATCTATTCTATCTCACTGTGAATATCAGTCTCCTTTCACTGGGAATATCAGTCTCCTGTCACTGGGAATATCTATTCTGTCTCACTGGGAATATATATTCTGTCTCACTGGGAATATCAGTCTCCTGTTACTGGGAATATGTATACTGTCTCACTGGCAATAGCAGTCCCCTCTCACAGGGAATATCAGTCTCCTTTCACTGGGAATAACTATTCTGTCTCACTGGGAATATCAGTCTCCTCTCATTGGGAATATCTTTTCTTTCTCATTGGGAATATCGGTCTACTCTCACTGGGAATATCAGTCTCCTCTCACTGGGAATATCTATTCTGTCTCACTGAGAATATCAGTCTCCTCTCAGTGGGAATATCATTCTCCTCTCAATGCGAATATCTATTCTGTCTCATTGGGAATATCAGTCTTCTCTCACTGGGAATATCAGCAGCCTTTCAGTGGGAATATCTATTCTGTCTCACTGGGAATATGAGTCTCCTCTCACAGGGAATATCAGTCTCCTCTCACTGGGAATATCAATTCTGTCTCAGTGGGAATATCAGTCTCCTCTCACGGGGAATATCTATTCCGTCTCAGTGGGAATATCAATCTCCCCTAACTGGGAATATCTATTCTGTCTCAGTGGGAATATCAATCTCCTCTCGCTGGGAATATCAGTCTCCTCTCACTGGGAATATCTATTCTGTCTCAGTGGGAATATCAGTCTCCGCTCCCTGGGAATATCAGTCTCTTCTCAGTGGGAATATTAGTCTCCTCTCACTGGGAATATCTTTTCTGTCTCACTGGGAATATCATTCTCCTCTAACTGGGAATATCAGCCCCTTTACACTGGGAATATCTATTCTGTCTCAGTGGGAATATCAGTCACCTCTCACTGGGTATGTCTATTCTGTCTCATTGGGAATATCAGTCTCCTCTCACTGGAATTATCTATTCTGACTCACTAGGAATATCAGTCTCCTGTTAATGGGAATATCAGTCTACTCTCACTGGGAATATCTATAATGTCTCACTGGGAATAGCAGTCTCCACTCACTGGGAATATCAGTCTCCTCTCACTGGGAATATCAAACTCCTCTCACTGGGATATCAGTCTCCTCTCACTGGGAATATCTATACTGTCTCAATGGGAATAGCAGACTCCACTCACTGGGAATATTAGTTTCCTCTCACTGGGAATATCAGTCTCCTTTCACTGGGAATATCTATTCTGTCTCATTGGGAATATCAATCGCCTTTCACTGGGAATATCTATTCTGTCTCACTGGGAATATCAGTCTCCTCTCATTGGGAATATCTATTCTTTCTCATTGGGAATATCAGTCTACTCTCACTGGGAATATCAGTCTCCTCTCACTGGGAATATATATTCTGTCTCAGTGGGAATATCAGTCTCCTCTCTCTGGGAATATGCATTCTGTCTCACTGGGAATATCAGTCTCCTCTCATTGGGAATATCTATTCTGTCTTACTGGGAATATCGGTCCCCTCTCACTGGGAATATCAATCTCCTCTCACTGGGAATATCAGTCGACTTTCAGTGGGAATATCTATTCTGTCTAACTGGGAATATCAGACTCTTCTCATTGGGAATATCAGCCTCCTCTCACCGGGAATACCTATTCTGTCTCAGTGGGAATATCAGTCTCCTCTCAATGGGAATATCTATTCTGTCTCCGTTGGAATATCAGTCTCCTCTAACTGGGAATATCGGTCTCTTCTCACTGGGAATATCAGTCTCCTCTCACTGGGAATATCTATTCTGTCTCACTGGGAATAGCAGTCTCCTCTCACTGGGAATATCATTCTCCTTTCACTGGGAATATCAGTCTCCTTTCACTGGGAATATCTATTCTGTCTCATGGGGAATATCAGTTGCCTTTCACTGGGAATATCTATTCAGTTTCACTGGGAATATCAGTCTCCTCTCATTGGGAATATCTATTGTTTCTCATTGGGAATATCAGTCTCCTTCTCACTGGGAATATCAGTCTCCTCTCGCTGGGAATATCTTTTCTTTCTCACTGGGAATATCAGTCTCCTCTCACTGGGAATATCCATCTCCTCTCACTGGGAATATCTATTCTGTCTCACTTTTAATAACAGTCTCCTTTCATTGGGAATATCAGTCTCCTTTCAATGGGAATATCTATTCTGTCTCATTCGGAATATCAGTCTCCTCTCACTGGGAATATCTATTCTGTCTCATTGGGAATATCAGTCTCCTCTCACTGGGAATATCTATTCTGTCTCAGTGGGAATATCAGTCTGCTCTCACAGGGAATGTCTATTCTGTCTCAGTGGGAATATCAGTCTCCACTCACTGGGAATCTCAATATCCTCTCAGTGGGAATATCTATTCTGTCTCACTGTGAATATCAGTCTCCTTTCACTGGGAATATCAGTTTCCTCTCACTGGGAATATCAGTCTCCACTCACTGGGAATAGCAGTCTCCTTTCACTGGGTATATCACTCTCCTTTCACTGGGAATATCTTTTCTTTCTCACTGGGTATATCAGTCTTCTCTCATTGGGAATATCAGTCTCCTCTCTCTGGGAATATCTATTCTGACTCACTGGGAATATCAGTCTCCTCTCACTGGGAATATCAATCTCCTTTCACTGGGAATATGTATTCTATCTCACTGGGAATATCCGTCTCCTTTCACTGGGAATATCAGTCTTCTGCCGCTGGGAATATCTATTCTGTCTCACAGGGATTATCTATTCTGTCTCACTGGGAATATCATTCTCCTCTCACTGGAAATATCTATTCTGTCTCACTGGGAATATCAGTCTCCTCTCACTGGGAATATTTATTCTGTCTCACTGGGAATAGCAGTCTCCTCTCACTGGGAATATCTATTCTGTCTCAGTGGGAATATCAGTATCCTCTCTCTGGGAATATGCATTCTGTCTCACTGGGAATATCAGTCTGCTCTCACTGGGAATATCTATTCTGTCTCACTGGGAATACCAATCCCCTCTCACAGGGAATATCAGTCTCCTCTCACTGGGAATATCAGTAGCCTTTCAGTGGGAATATCTATTCTGTCTAACTGGGAATATCAGACTCTTCTCATTGGGAATATCAGCCTCCTCTCACCGGGAATACCTATTCTGTCTCAGTGGGAATATCAGTCTCCTCTCAATGGGAATATCTATTCTGTCTCCATTGGAATATCAGTCTCCTCTCACTGGGAATATCAGTCTCTTCTTACTGGGAATATCAGTCTCCTCTCACTGGGAATATCTATTCTGTCTCACTGGGAATATCAGTCCCCTCACTCTGGGACTATCATTCTCCTTTCACTGGGAATTTGTATTCTATCTCACTGGGAATATCAGTCTCCTTTCACCTGGAATATCAGTCTTCTGTTACTGGGAATATCTATTCTGTCTCACAGGGAATGTCTATTCTGTCTCACTGGGAATATCAGTCTCCTCTGACTGGAAATATCTATTCTGTCTCACTGGGAATATCAGTCTCCTCTCACTGGGAATATCTATTCCGCCTCACTGGGAATATCAGTCTCATCTCACTCGGAATATCTATTTTGTCTCACTTGGTATATCAGTCTCCTCTCACTATGAATATCAATTTATTCTCACTGGGAATATCAGTCTCCTCTCACTGGGAATATCTATTCTGTCTCAGTGGGAATATCAGTCTCCTCTCACTGGGAATATCAGTCTCTTCTCAGTGGGAATATCTATTCTGTCTCAGTGGGAATATCAGTCTCCTCTCACTGGGAATATCTATTCTGTCTCACTGGGAATATCAGTCTCCTCTCACTGGGAATATCTATTCTGTAAAACTGGGAATATCAGTCTCCTCTCACTGGGAATATCATTCTCCTTACACTGGGAATATCTATTCTATCTCACTGTGAATATCAGTCTCCTTTCACTGGGAATATCAGTCTCCTGTCACTTGGAATATCTATTCTGTCTCACTGGGAATATCAGACTCCTCTCACTGGGAGAATCTATTCTGTCTGACTGGGAATATCAGTCTCCTCTCATGGGGAATATATATTCTGTCTCAGTGGGAATATCAGTCTCATCGCACTGGGAATATCTATTCTGTCTCAGTGGGAATATCAGTCTCCTCTCATTGGGAATATGTATTCTGTCTCACTGGGATTATCAGTCTCCTCTCACTGGGAATATGAGTCTCCTCTCACTGGGAATATCAGTAGCCTTTCAGTGGGAATATCTATTCTGTCTCACTGGGAATATCAGTCTCCTCTCATTGGGAATATCAGCCTCCTCTCACCGGGAATACCTATTCTGCCTCACTGGGAATATCAGAGTCCTCTCACTGGGAATATCTATTCTGTCTCCATGGGAATATCAGTCTCCTCTCACTGGGAATATCTATTCTGTCTCACTGGGAATATCAGTCGCCTCTCACTGGGAATATCTATTTTGTCTCACTGGAAATATCAGTCTTCTCTCACTGGGAATATCAGTCTCTTCTCATGGGAATATCAGTCTCCTCTCACTGGGAATATCTATTCTGTCTCAGTGGGAATATCAGTCTCCTATCACTGGGAATATCAGTCTCTTCTCACTGGGAATATCAGTCTCCTCTCACTGGGAATATCTATTCTGTCTCACTGGTAATATCAGTCTCAACTCACTGGGAATATCTATTTTGTCTCACTGGGAATATCAGTCTCCTATCACTGGGAATATCAGTCTCTTCTCACTGGGAATATCAGTCTCCTCTCACTGGGAATATCTATTCTGTCTCAGTGGGAATATCAGTCTCCTCTCACTGGGAATATCAGTCTCTTCTCACTGGGATTATCTATTCTGTCTCAGTGGGAATATCAGTCTCCTCTCACTGGGAATATCTATAATTCCTCACTGGGAATATCAGTCTCCTCTCACTGGGAATATCTATTTTGTCTCACTGGGAATATCAGTCTCCTATCACTGTGAATATTAGTCTCTTCTCACTGGGAATATCAGTCTCCTCTCACTGGGAATATCTACTCTGTCTCACTGGGAATATCAGTCTCTTCTTACTGGGAATATCAGTCTCCTCTCACTGGGAATATCTATTCTGTCTCACTGGGAATATCAGTCTCCTCTCAGTGGGAACATCAGTCTCCTCTCACTGGGAATATCTATTCTGTCTCATTGGGAATATCAGTCTCCTCTCACTGGGAATATCAGTAGCCTTTCAGTGGGAATATCTATTCTGTCTCACTTGGAATATAAGTCTCCTCTCACAGGGAATATCAGTCTCCTCTCACTGGGAAGATCAATTCTATCTCAGTGGGAATATCAGTCTCCTCTCACGTGGAATATCTATTCCGTCTCAGCGGGAATATCAGTCTCATCTCACTGGGAATAGCTATTCTGTCTCTGTGGGAATATCAGTCTCCCCTAACTGGGAATATCTATTCTGTCTCAGTGGGAATATCAGTCTCATCTCACTGGGAATATCAGTCTCCTCTCACTGGGAATATCTATTCTGTCTCAGTGGGAATATCAGTCTCCTCTCCCAGGGAATATCAGTCTCTTCTCACTGGGAATATCAGTCTCCTCTCATTGGGAATATCTTTTCTGTCTCACTGGGAATATCATTCTCCTCTAACTGGGAATATCAGCCCCCTTATTCTGGGAATATCTATTCTGTCTCACAGCGAATATCAGTCTCCTCTCACTGGGAATGTCTATTCTGTCTCATGGGGAATATCAGTCTCCTCTCACTGGGAATATCAGTAGCGTTTCAGTGGGAATATCTATTCTGTTTCACTGGGAATATAAGTCTTCTCTCATTGGGAATATCAGTCTCCTCTCACTGGGAATATCTATTCTGTCTCACTGGGAATATCAGTCTCCTCTCACTGGGAATATCTATTTTGACTCACTGGGAATATCTGTCTTCTCTGACTGGGAATATCAGTCTCTTCTCACTGGGAATATCAGTCTCCTCTCACTGGGAATATCTATTCTGTCTCAGTGGGAATATCAGACTCCTCGCAATGGGAATATCAGAATCTTCTCAATGGGAATATCTATTCTGTCTCAGTGGGAATATCTATTCTGTCTCACTAGGAATATCAGTCTCCGGTCACTGGGAATATCAATATTGGCTCACTGTGAATATCAGTCTCCTCTCACTGGGAATATCAGTCTCCTCTCACTGGGAATATCTATACTGTCTCACTGGGAATACCAGTCTCCACTCACTGGGAATAGCAGTCTCCTCTCACTGGGAATATCTATTCTTTCTCATTGGGAATATCAGTCTACTCTCACTGGGAATATCAGTCTCCTCTCACTGGGAATATATATTCTGTCTCATTGGGAATATCAATCGCCTTTCACTGGGAATATCTATTTTGTCTCACTGGGAATATCAGTCTCCTCTCATTGGGAATATCTATTCTTTCTCATTGGGAATATCAGTCTACTCTCACTGGGAATATCAGTCTCCTCTCACTGGGAATATATATTCTGTCTCAAAGGGAATATCAGTCTCCTCTCACTGGGAATATCAGTCTCCTCTCACTGGGAATATCTATTCTGTCTCACTGGAAATATCAGTCTCCTCTCACGGGGAATATCTATTCTGTCTCAGTGGGAATATCAGTCTCCTTTCATTGGGAATATCTATTCTGTCTCAGTGGGAATATCAGTCTCCTCTCATTGGGAATAGCTATTCTGTCTCAGTGGGAATATCAGTCTCATCGCACTGGGAATATCTATTCTGTCTCACTGGGAATATCAGTCTCCACTCACTGGGAATATCAGTATCCTTACACTGGGATTATCTATTCTATCTCACTGGGAATATCAGTCTCCTTTCACTGGGAATATCAGTCTCCCGTCACTGGGAATATCTATTCTGTCTCATTGGGAATATCAGTCTCCTCTCAATGGAAATATCTATTCTGTCTCAATAGGAATATCAGTCTCCTGTCACCGGGAATATCAATACTGGCTCACTGGGAATATTAGTCTCCTCTCACTGGGAATATCAGTCTCCTCTCACTGGGAACATCTATACTGTATCACTGGGAATAGCAGTCTCCTCTCACTGGGAATATCAGTCTCCTCTCACTGGGAATATCAGTCTCTTCTCACTGGGAATATCTGTCTCCTCTCACTAGGAATATATATTCTGTCTCAGTGGGAATATCAGTCTCCTCTCACTGGGAATATCTGTCTCATCGCACTGGGAATATCTATTCTGTCTCAGTGGGAATATCAGTCTCCTCTCACTGGGAATATCTATTCTGTCTCACTGGGAATATCAGTCTCCTCTCATTGGGAATATCTTTTCTTTCTCATTGGGAATATCGGTCTACTCTCACTGGGAATATCAGTCTCCTCTCACTGGGAATATCTATTCTGTCTCACTGAGAATATCAGTCTCCTCTCAGTGGGAATATCATTCTCCTCTCAATGCGAATATCTATTCTGTCTCATTGGGAATATCAGTCTTCTCTCACTGGGAATATCAGCAGCCTTTCAGTGGGAATATCTATTCTGTCTCACTGGGAATATGAGTCTCCTCTCACAGGGAATATCAGTCTCCTCTCACTGGGAATATCAATTCTGTCTCAGTGGGAATATCAGTCTCCTCTCACGGGGAATATCTATTCCGTCTCAGTGGGAATATCAATCTCCCCTAACTGGGAATATCTATTCTGTCTCAGTGGGAATATCAATCTCCTCTCGCTGGGAATATCAGTCTCCTCTCACTGGGAATATCTATTCTGTCTCAGTGGGAATATCAGTCTCCGCTCCCTGGGAATATCAGTCTCTTCTCAGTGGGAATATTAGTCTCCTCTCACTGGGAATATCTTTTCTGTCTCACTGGGAATATCATTCTCCTCTAATTGGGAATATCAGCCCCTTTACACTGGGAATATCTATTCTGTCTCAGTGGGAATATCAGTCACCTCTCACTGGGTATGTCTATTCTGTCCCATTGGGAATATCAGTCTCCTCTCACTGGAAATATCTATTCTGACTCACTAGTAATATCAGTCTCCTGTTAATGGGAATATCAGTCTACTCTCACTGGGAATATCTATAATGTCTCACTGGGAATAGCAGTCTCCACTCACTGGGAATATCAGTCTCCTCTCACTGGGAATATCAAACTCCTCTCACTGGGATATCAGTCTCCTCTCACTGGGAATATCTATACTGTCTCAATGGGAATAGCAGACTCCACTCACTGGGAATATCAGTTTCCTCTCACTGGGAATATCAGTCTCCTTTCACTGGGAATATCTATTCTGTCTCATTGGGAATATCAATCGCCTTTCACTGGGAATATCTATTCTGTCTCACTGGGAATATCAGTCTCCTCTCATTGGGAATATCTATTCTTTCTCATTGGGAATATCAGTCTACTCTCACTGGGAATATCAGTCTCCTCTCACTAGGAATATATATTCTGTCTCAGTGGGAATATCAGTCTCCTCTCACTGGGAATATCTGTCTCATCGCACTGGGAATATCTATTCTGTCTCAGTGGGAATATCAGTCTCCTCTCTCTGGGAATATGTATTCTGTCTCACTGGGAATATCAGTCTCCTCTCATTGGGAATATCTATTCTGTCTCACTGGGAATATCAGTCCCCTCTCACTGGGAATATCAGTCTCCTCTCACTGGGAATATCAGTAGACTTTCAGTGGGAATATCTATTCTGTCTAACTGGGAATATCAGACTCTTCTCATTGGGAATATCAGCCTCCTCTCACCGGGAATACCTATTCTGTCTCAGTGGGAATATCTGTCTCCTCTCAATGGGAATATCTATTCTGTCTCAGTGGGAATATCAGTCTCCTCTCACTGGGAATATCAGTCTCTTCTCACTGGGATTATCTATTCTGTCTCAGTGGGAATATCAGTCTCCTCTCACTGGGAATATCTATACTGTCTCACTGGGAATACCAGTCTCCACTCACTGGGAATAGCAGTCTCCTCTCACTGGGAATATCTATTCTTTCTCATTGGGAATATCAGTCTACTCTCACTGGGAATATCAGTCTCCTCTCACTGGGAATATATATTCTGTCTCATTGGGAATATCAATCTCCTATCACTGGGAATATCTATTTTGTCTCACTGGGAATATCAGTCTCCTCTCATTGGGAATATCTATTCTTTCTCATTGGGAATATCAGTCTACTCTCACTGGGAATATCAGTCTCCTCTCACTGGGAATATATATTCTGTCTCAAAGGGAATATCAGTCTCCTCTCACTGGGAATATCAGTCTCCTCTCACTGGGAATATCTATTCTGTCTCACTGGAAATATCAGTCTCCTCTCACGGGGAATATCTATTCTGTCTCAGTGGGAATATCAGTCTCCTTTCATTGGGAATATCTATTCTGTCTCAGTGGGAATATCAGTCTCCTCTCATTGGGAATATCTATTCTGTCTCAGTGGGAATATCAGTCTCATCGCACTGGGAATATCTATTCTGTCTCACTGGGAATATCAGTCTCCACTCACTGGGAATATCAGTATCCTTACACTGGGATTATCTATTCTATCTCACTGGGAATATCAGTCTCCTTTCACTGGGAATATCAGTCTCCCGTCACTGGGAATATCTATTCTGTCTCATTGGGAATATCAGTCTCCTCTCAATGGAAATATCTATTCTGTCTCAATAGGAATATCAGTCTCCTGTCACCGGGAATATCAATACTGGCTCACTGGGAATATTAGTCTCCTCTCACTGGGAATATCAGTCTCCTCTCACTGGGAACATCTATACTGTATCACTGGGAATAGCAGTCTCCTCTCACTGGGAATATCAGTCTCCTCTCACTGGGAATATCAGTCTCTTCTCACTGGGAATATCTGTCTCCTCTCACTGGGAATATCTATTCTGTCTCACTGGGAATATCAGTCCCCTCACTCTGGGACTATCATTCTCCTTTCACTGGGAATTTGTATTCTATCTCACTGGGAATATCAGTCTCCTTTCACTGGGAATATCAGTCTTCTGTTACTGGGAATATCTATTCTGTCTCACAGGGAATGTCTATTCTGTCTCACTGGTAATATCAGTCTCCTCTCACTGGAAATATCTATTCTGTCTCACTGGGAATATCAGTCTCCTCTCACTGGGAATATCTATTCCGTCTCACTGGGAATATCAGTCTCATCTCACTCGGAATATCTATTTTGTCTCAATTGGTATATTAGTCTCCTCTCACTATGAATATCAGTTTATTCTCACTGGGAATATCAGTCTCCTCTCACTGGGAATATCTATTCTGTCTCAGTGGGAATATCAGTCTCCTCTCACTGGGAATATCAGTCTCTTCTCACTGGGAATATCTATTCTGTCTCAGTGGGAATATCAGTCTCCTCTAACTGGGAATATCTATTCTGTCTCACTGGGAATATCAGTCTCCTCTCACGGGGAATATTTATTCTGTAAAACTGGGAATATCAGTCTCCTCTCACTGGGAATATCTATTCTGTCTCAGTGGGAATATTAGTCTCCTCTCACTGGGAATATCTATTCTGTCTCACTGAGAATATCAGTCTCCAATCACTGGGAATATCAGTCTCCTTTCACTGGGAATATCAGTCTCCTTACACTGGGAATATCTATTCTATCTCACTGTGAATATCAGTCTCCTTTCACTGGGAATATCAGTCTCCTGTCACTGGGAATATCTATTCTGTCTCACTGGGAATATATATTCTGTCTCACTGGGAATATCAGTCTCCTGTTACTGGGAATATGTATACTGTCTCACTGGCAATAGCAGTCCCCTCTCACAGGGAATATCAGTCTCCTTTCACTGGGAATAACTATTCTGTCTCACTGGGAATATCAGTCTCCTCTCATTGGGAATATCTTTTCTTTCTCATTGGGAATATCGGTCTACTCTCACTGGGAATATCAGTCTCCTCTCACTGGGAATATCTATTCTGTCTCACTGAGAATATCAGTCTCCTCTCAGTGGGAATATCATTCTCCTCTCAATGCGAATATCTATTCTGTCTCATTGGGAATATCAGTCTTCTCTCACTGGGAATATCAGCAGCCTTTCAGTGGGAATATCTATTCTGTCTCACTGGGAATATGAGTCTCCTCTCACAGGGAATATCAGTCTCCTCTCACTGGGAATATCAATTCTGTCTCAGTGGGAATATCAGTCTCCTCTCACGGGGAATATCTATTCCGTCTCAGTGGGAATATCAATCTCCCCTAACTGGGAATATCTATTCTGTCTCAGTGGGAATATCAATCTCCTCTCGCTGGGAATATCAGTCTCCTCTCACTGGGAATATCTATTCTGTCTCAGTGGGAATATCAGTCTCCGCTCCCTGGGAATATCAGTCTCTTCTCAGTGGGAATATTAGTCTCCTCTCACTGGGAATATCTTTTCTGTCTCACTGGGAATATCATTCTCCTCTAACTGGGAATATCAGCCCCTTTACACTGGGAATATCTATTCTGTCTCAGTGGGAATATCAGTCACCTCTCACTGGGTATGTCTATTCTGTCTCATTGGGAATATCAGTCTCCTCTCACTGGAATTATCTATTCTGACTCACTAGGAATATCAGTCTCCTGTTAATGGGAATATCAGTCTACTCTCACTGGGAATATCTATAATGTCTCACTGGGAATAGCAGTCTCCACTCACTGGGAATATCAGTCTCCTCTCACTGGGAATATCAAACTCCTCTCACTGGGATATCAGTCTCCTCTCACTGGGAATATCTATACTGTCTCAATGGGAATAGCAGACTCCACTCACTGGGAATATCAGTTTCCTCTCACTGGGAATATCAGTCTCCTTTCACTGGGAATATCTATTCTGTCTCATTGGGAATATCAATCGCCTTTCACTGGGAATATCTATTCTGTCTCACTGGGAATATCAGTCTCCTCTCATTGGGAATATCTATTCTTTCTCATTGGGAATATCAGTCTACTCTCACTGGGAATATCAGTCTCCTCTCACTGGGAATATATATTCTGTCTCAGTGGGAATATCAGTCTCCTCTCTCTGGGAATATGCATTCTGTCTCACTGGGAATATCAGTCTCCTCTCATTGGGAATATCTATTCTGTCTCACTGGGAATATCGGTCCCCTCTCACTGGGAATATCAATCTCCTCTCACTGGGAATATCAGTCGACTTTCAGTGGGAATATCTATTCTGTCTAACTGGGAATATCAGACTCTTCTCATTGGGAATATCAGCCTCCTCTCACCGGGAATACCTATTCTGTCTCAGTGGGAATATCAGTCTCCTCTCAATGGGAATATCTATTCTGTCTCCGTTGGAATATCAGTCTCCTCTAACTGGGAATATCAGTCTCTTCTCACTGGGAATATCAGTCTCCTCTCACTGGGAATATCTATCCTGTCTCACTGGGAATAGCAGTCTCCTCTCACTGGGAATATCAGTCTCCTTTCACTGGGAATATCTATTCTGTCTCATGGGGAATATCAGTTGCCTTTCACTGGGAATATCTATTCAGTTTCACTGGGAATATCAGTCTCCTCTCATTGGGAATATCTATTGTTTCTCATTGGGAATATCAGTCTCCTTCTCACTGGGAATATCAGTTTCCTCTCGCTGGGAATATCTTTTCTTTCTCACTGGGAATATCAGTCTCCTCTCACTGGGAATATCCATCTCCTCTCACTGGGAATATCTATTCTGTCTCACTTTTAATAACAGTCTCCTTTCATTGGGAATATCAGTCTCCTTTCAATGGGAATATCTATTCTGTCTCATTCGGAATATCAGTCTCCTCTCACTGGGAATATCTATTCTGTCTCATTGGGAATATCAGTCTCCTCTCACTGGGAATATCTATTCTGTCTCAGTGGGAATATCAGTCTGCTCTCACAGGGAATGTCTATTCTGTCTCAGTGGGAATATCAGTCTCCACTCACTGGGAATCTCAATATCCTCTCAGTGGGAATATCTATTCTGTCTCACTGTGAATATCAGTCTCCTTTCACTGGGAATATCAGTTTCCTCTCACTGGGAATATCAGTCTCCACTCACTGGGAATAGCAGTCTCCTTTCACTGGGTATATCATTCTCCTTTCACTGGGAATATCTTTTCTTTCTCACTGGGTATATCAGTCTTCTCTCATTGGGAATATCAGTCTCCTCTCTCTGGGAATATCTATTCTGACTCACTGGGAATATCAGTCTCCTCTCACTGGGAATATCAATCTCCTTTCACTGGGAATATGTATTCTATCTCACTGGGAATATCCGTCTCCTTTCACTGGGAATATCAGTCTTCTGCCGCTGGGAATATCTATTCTGTCTCACAGGGATTATCTATTCTGTCTCACTGGGAATATCATTCTCCTCTCACTGGAAATATCTATTCTGTCTCACTGGGAATATCAGTCTCCTCTCACTGGGAATATTTATTCTGTCTCACTGGGAATAGCAGTCTCCTCTCACTGGGAATATCTATTCTGTCTCAGTGGGAATATCAGTATCCTCTCTCTGGGAATATGCATTCTGTCTCACTGGGAATATCAGTCTGCTCTCACTGGGAATATCTATTCTGTCTCACTGGGAATACCAATCCCCTCTCACAGGGAATATCAGTCTCCTCTCACTGGGAATATCAGTAGCCTTTCAGTGGGAATATCTATTCTGTCTAACTGGGAATATCAGACTCTTCTCATTGGGAATATCAGCCTCCTCTCACCGGGAATACCTATTCTGTCTCAGTGGGAATATCAGTCTCCTCTCAATGGGAATATCTATTCTGTCTCCATTGGAATATCAGTCTCCTCTCACTGGGAATATCAGTCTCTTCTTACTGGGAATATCAGTCTCCTCTCACTGGGAATATCTATTCTGTCTCACTGGGAATATCAGTCCCCTCACTCTGGGACTATCATTCTCCTTTCACTGGGAATTTGTATTCTATCTCACTGGGAATATCAGTCTCCTTTCACCTGGAATATCAGTCTTCTGTTACTGGGAATATCTATTCTGTCTCACAGGGAATGTCTATTCTGTCTCACTGGGAATATCAGTCTCCTCTGACTGGAAATATCTATTCTGTCTCACTGGGAATATCAGTCTCCTCTCACTGGGAATATCTATTCCGCCTCACTGGGAATATCAGTCTCATCTCACTCGGAATATCTATTTTGTCTCACTTGGTATATCAGTCTCCTCTCACTATGAATATCAGTTTATTCTCACTGGGAATATCAGTCTCCTCTCACTGGGAATATCTATTCTGTCTCAGTGGGAATATCAGTCTCCTCTCACTGGGAATATCAGTCTCTTCTCAGTGGGAATATCTATTCTGTCTCAGTGGGAATATCAGTCTCCTCTCACTGGGAATATCTATTCTGTCTCACTGGGAATATCAGTCTCCTCTCACTGGGAATATCTATTCTGTAAAACTGGGAATATCAGTCTCCTCTCACTGGGAATATCATTCTCCTTACACTGGGAATATCTATTCTATCTCACTGTGAATATCAGTCTCCTTTCACTGGGAATATCAGTCTCCTGTCACTTGGAATATCTATTCTGTCTCACTGTGAATACCAATCCCCTCTCACAGGGAATATCAGTCTCCTCTCACTGGGAATATCAGTAGCCTTTCAGTGGGAATATCTATTCTGTCTAACTGGGAATATCAGCCTCTTCTCATTGGGAATATCAGCCTCCTCTCACCGGGAATACCTATTCTGTCTCAGTGGGAATATCAGTCTCCTCTCAATGGGAATATCTATTCTGTCTCCATTGGAATATCAGTCTCCTCTCACTGGGAATATCAGTCTCTTCTTACTGGGAATATCAGTCTCCTCTCACTGGGAATATCTATTCTGTCTCACTGGGAATATCAGTCCCCTCACTCTGGGACTATCATTCTCCTTTCACTGGGAATTTGTATTCTATCTCACTGGGAATATCAGTCTCCTTTCACCTGGAATATCAGTCTTCTGTTACTGGGAATATCTATTCTGTCTCACAGGGAATGTCTATTCTGTCTCACTGGGAATATCAGTCTCCTCTGACTGGAAATATCTATTCTGTCTCACTGGGAATATCAGTCTCCTCTCACTGGGAATATCTATTCCGTCTCACTGGGAATATCAGTCTCATCTCACTCGGAATATCTACTTTGTCTCACTTGGTATATCAGTCTCCTCTCACTATGAATATCAGTTTATTCTCACTGGGAATATCAGTCTCCTCTCACTGGGAATATCTATTCTGTCTCAGTGGGAATATCAGTCTCCTCTCACTGGGAATATCAGTCTCTTTTCAGTGGGAATATCTATTCTGTCTCAGTGGGAATATCAGTCTCCTCTCACTGGGAATATCTATTCTGTCTCACTGGGAATATCAGTCTCCTCTCACTGGGAATATCTATTCTGTAAAACTGGGAATATCAGTCTCCTCTCACTATGAATATCAGTTTATTCTCACTGGGAATATCAGTCTCCTCTCACTGGGAATATGTATTCTGTCTCAGTGGGAATAGCAGTCTCCTCTCACTGGGAATATCTATTCTGTCTCAGTGGGAATATCAGTATCCTCTCTCTGGGAATATGCATTCTGTCTCACTGGGAATATCAGTCTGCTCTCAATGGGAATATCTATTCTGTCTCCATTGGAATATCAGTCTCCTCTCACTGGGAATATCAGTCTCTTCTTACTGGGAATATCAGTCTCCTCTCACTGGGAATATATATTCTGTCTCATTGGGAATATCAATCGCCTTTCACTGGGAATATCTATTGTGTCTCACTGGGAATATCAGTCTCCTCTCATTGGGAATATCTATTCTTTCTCATTGGGAATATCAGTCTACTCTCACTGGGAATATCAGTCTCCTCTCACTGGGAATATATATTCTGTCTCAAAGGGAATATCAGTCTCCTCTCACTGGGAATATCAGTCTCCTCTCACTGGGAATATCTATTCTGTCTCACTGGAAATATCAGTCTCCTCTCACGGGGAATATCTATTCTGTCTCACTGGAAATATCAGTCTCCTCTCACGGGGAATATCTATTCTGTCTCAGTGGGAATATCAGTCTCCTTTCATTGGGAATATCTATTCTGTCTCATTCGGAATATCAGTCTCCTCTCACTGGGAATATCTATTCTGTCTCATTGGGAATATCAGTCTCCTCTCACTGGGAATATCTATTCTGTCTCAGTGGGAATATCAGTCTGCTCTCACAGGGAATGTCTATTCTGTCTCAGTGGGAATATCAGTCTCCACTCACTGGGAATCTCAATATCCTCTCAGTGGGAATATCTATTCTGTCTCACTGTGAATATCAGTCTCCTTTCACTGGGAATATCAGTTTCCTCTCACTGGGAATATCAGTCTCCACTCACTGGGAATAGCAGTCTCCTTTCACTGGGTATATCATTCTCCTTTCACTGGGAATATCTTTTCTTTCTCACTGGGTATATCAGTCTTCTCTCATTGGGAATATCAGTCTCCTCTCTCTGGGAATATCTATTCTGACTCACTGGGAATATCAGTCTCCTCTCACTGGGAATATCAATCTCCTTTCACTGGGAATATGTATTCTATCTCACTGGGAATATCCGTCTCCTTTCACTGGGAATATCAGTCTTCTGCCGCTGGGAATATCTATTCTGTCTCACAGGGATTATCTATTCTGTCTCACTGGGAATATCATTCTCCTCTCACTGGAAATATCTATTCTGTCTCACTGGGAATATCAGTCTCCTCTCACTGGGAATATTTATTCTGTCTCACTGGGAATAGCAGTCTCCTCTCACTGGGAATATCTATTCTGTCTCAGTGGGAATATCAGTATCCTCTCTCTGGGAATATGCATTCTGTCTCACTGGGAATATCAGTCTGCTCTCACTGGGAATATCTATTCTGTCTCACTGGGAATACCAATCCCCTCTCACAGGGAATATCAGTCTCCTCTCACTGGGAATATCAGTAGCCTTTCAGTGGGAATATCTATTCTGTCTAACTGGGAATATCAGACTCTTCTCATTGGGAATATCAGCCTCCTCTCACCGGGAATACCTATTCTGTCTCAGTGGGAATATCAGTCTCCTCTCAATGGGAATATCTATTCTGTCTCCATTGGAATATCAGTCTCCTCTCACTGGGAATATCAGTCTCTTCTTACTGGGAATATCAGTCTCCTCTCACTGGGAATATCTATTCTGTCTCACTGGGAATATCAGTCCCCTCACTCTGGGACTATCATTCTCCTTTCACTGGGAATTTGTATTCTATCTCACTGGGAATATCAGTCTCCTTTCACCTGGAATATCAGTCTTCTGTTACTGGGAATATCTATTCTGTCTCACAGGGAATGTCTATTCTGTCTCACTGGGAATATCAGTCTCCTCTGACTGGAAATATCTATTCTGTCTCACTGGGAATATCAGTCTCCTCTCACTGGGAATATCTATTCCGCCTCACTGGGAATATCAGTCTCATCTCACTCGGAATATCTATTTTGTCTCACTTGGTATATCAGTCTCCTCTCACTATGAATATCAGTTTATTCTCACTGGGAATATCAGTCTCCTCTCACTGGGAATATCTATTCTGTCTCAGTGGGAATATCAGTCTCCTCTCACTGGGAATATCAGTCTCTTCTCAGTGGGAATATCTATTCTGTCTCAGTGGGAATATCAGTCTCCTCTCACTGGGAATATCTATTCTGTCTCACTGGGAATATCAGTCTCCTCTCACTGGGAATATCTATTCTGTAAAACTGGGAATATCAGTCTCCTCTCACTGGGAATATCATTCTCCTTACACTGGGAATATCTATTCTATCTCACTGTGAATATCAGTCTCCTTTCACTGGGAATATCAGTCTCCTGTCACTTGGAATATCTATTCTGTCTCACTGTGAATACCAATCCCCTCTCACAGGGAATATCAGTCTCCTCTCACTGGGAATATCAGTAGCCTTTCAGTGGGAATATCTATTCTGTCTAACTGGGAATATCAGCCTCTTCTCATTGGGAATATCAGCCTCCTCTCACCGGGAATACCTATTCTGTCTCAGTGGGAATATCAGTCTCCTCTCAATGGGAATATCTATTCTGTCTCCATTGGAATATCAGTCTCCTCTCACTGGGAATATCAGTCTCTTCTTACTGGGAATATCAGTCTCCTCTCACTGGGAATATCTATTCTGTCTCACTGGGAATATCAGTCCCCTCACTCTGGGACTATCATTCTCCTTTCACTGGGAATTTGTATTCTATCTCACTGGGAATATCAGTCTCCTTTCACCTGGAATATCAGTCTTCTGTTACTGGGAATATCTATTCTGTCTCACAGGGAATGTCTATTCTGTCTCACTGGGAATATCAGTCTCCTCTGACTGGAAATATCTATTCTGTCTCACTGGGAATATCAGTCTCCTCTCACTGGGAATATCTATTCCGTCTCACTGGGAATATCAGTCTCATCTCACTCGGAATATCTACTTTGTCTCACTTGGTATATCAGTCTCCTCTCACTATGAATATCAGTTTATTCTCACTGGGAATATCAGTCTCCTCTCACTGGGAATATCTATTCTGTCTCAGTGGGAATATCAGTCTCCTCTCACTGGGAATATCAGTCTCTTTTCAGTGGGAATATCTATTCTGTCTCAGTGGGAATATCAGTCTCCTCTCACTGGGAATATCTATTCTGTCTCACTGGGAATATCAGTCTCCTCTCACTGGGAATATCTATTCTGTAAAACTGGGAATATCAGTCTCCTCTCACTATGAATATCAGTTTATTCTCACTGGGAATATCAGTCTCCTCTCACTGGGAATATGTATTCTGTCTCAGTGGGAATAGCAGTCTCCTCTCACTGGGAATATCTATTCTGTCTCAGTGGGAATATCAGTATCCTCTCTCTGGGAATATGCATTCTGTCTCACTGGGAATATCAGTCTGCTCTCAATGGGAATATCTATTCTGTCTCCATTGGAATATCAGTCTCCTCTCACTGGGAATATCAGTCTCTTCTTACTGGGAATATCAGTCTCCTCTCACTGGGAATATATATTCTGTCTCATTGGGAATATCAATCGCCTTTCACTGGGAATATCTATTGTGTCTCACTGGGAATATCAGTCTCCTCTCATTGGGAATATCTATTCTTTCTCATTGGGAATATCAGTCTACTCTCACTGGGAATATCAGTCTCCTCTCACTGGGAATATATATTCTGTCTCAAAGGGAATATCAGTCTCCTCTCACTGGGAATATCAGTCTCCTCTCACTGGGAATATCTATTCTGTCTCACTGGAAATATCAGTCTCCTCTCACGGGGAATATCTATTCTGTCTCACTGGAAATATCAGTCTCCTCTCACGGGGAATATCTATTCTGTCTCAGTGGGAATATCAGTCTCCTTTCATTGGGAATATCTATTCTGTCTCAGTGGGAATATCAGTCTCCTCTCATTGGGAATATCTATTCTGTCTCAGTGGGAATATCAGTCTCATCGCAATGGGAATATCTATTCTGTCTCACTGGGAATATCAGTCTCCACTCACTGGGAATATCAGTATCCTTACACTGGGATTATCTATTCTATCTCACTGGGAATATCAGTCTCCTTTCACTGGGAATATCAGTCTCCCGTCACTGGGAATATCTATTCTGTCTCATTGGGAATATCAGTCTCCTCTCAATGGAAATATCTATTCTGTCTCAATAGGAATATCAGTCTCCTGTCACCGGGAATATCAATACTGGCTCACTGGGAATATTAGTCTCCTCTCACTGGGAATATCAGTCTCCTCTCACTGGGAACATCTATACTGTATCACTGGGAATAGCAGTCTCCTCTCACTGGGAATATCAGTCTCCTCTCACTGGGAATATCAGTCTCTTCTCACTGGGAATATCTGTCTCCTCTCACTGGGAATATCTATTCTGTCTCACTGGGAATATCAGTCCCCTCACTCTGGGACTATCATTCTCCTTTCACTGGGAATTTGTATTCTATCTCACTGGGAATATCAGTCTCCTTTCACTGGGAATATCAGTCTTCTGTTACTGGGAATATCTATTCTGTCTCACAGGGAATGTCTATTCTGTCTCACTGGTAATATCAGTCTCCTCTCACTGGAAATATCTATTCTGTCTCACTGGGAATATCAGTCTCCTCTCACTGGGAATATCTATTCCGTCTCACTGGGAATATCAGTCTCATCTCACTCGGAATATCTATTTTGTCTCAATTGGTATATTAGTCTCCTCTCACTATGAATATCAGTTTATTCTCACTGGGAATATCAGTCTCCTCTCACTGGGAATATCTATTCTGTCTCAGTGGGAATATCAGTCTCCTCTCACTGGGAATATCAGTCTCTTCTCACTGGGAATATCTATTCTGTCTCAGTGGGAATATCAGTCTCCTCTAACTGGGAATATCTATTCTGTCTCACTGGGAATATCAGTCTCCTCTCACGGGGAATATTTATTCTGTAAAACTGGGAATATCAGTCTCCTCTCACTGGGAATATCTATTCTGTCTCAGTGGGAATATTAGTCTCCTCTCACTGGGAATATCTATTCTGTCTCACTGAGAATATCAGTCTCCAATCACTGGGAATATCAGTCTCCTTTCACTGGGAATATCAGTCTCCTTACACTGGGAATATCTATTCTATCTCACTGTGAATATCAGTCTCCTTTCACTGGGAATATCAGTCTCCTGTCACTGGGAATATCTATTCTGTCTCACTGGGAATATATATTCTGTCTCACTGGGAATATCAGTCTCCTGTTACTGGGAATATGTATACTGTCTCACTGGCAATAGCAGTCCCCTCTCACAGGGAATATCAGTCTCCTTTCACTGGGAATAACTATTCTGTCTCACTGGGAATATCAGTCTCCTCTCATTGGGAATATCTTTTCTTTCTCATTGGGAATATCTGTCTACTCTCACTGGGAATATCAGTCTCCTCTCACTGGGAATATCTATTCTGTCTCACTGAGAATATCAGTCTCCTCTCAGTGGGAATATCATTCTCCTCTCAATGCGAATATCTATTCTGTCTCATTGGGAATATCAGTCTTCTCTCACTGGGAATATCAGCAGCCTTTCAGTGGGAATATCTATTCTGTCTCACTGGGAATATGAGTCTCCTCTCACAGGGAATATCAGTCTCCTCTCACTGGGAATATCAATTCTGTCTCAGTGGGAATATCAGTCTCCTCTCACGGGGAATATCTATTCCGTCTCAGTGGGAATATCAATCTCCCCTAACTGGGAATATCTATTCTGTCTTAGTGGGAATATCAATCTCCTCTCGCTGGGAATATCAGTCTCCTCTCACTGGGAATATCTATTCTCCTCTCACTGGGAACATCTATACTGTATCACTGGGAATAGCAGTCTCCTCTCACTGGGAATATCAGTCTCCTCTCACTGGGAATATCAGTCTCTTCTCACTGGGAATATCTGTCTCCTCTCACTGGGAATATCTATTCTGTCTCACTGGGAATATCAGTCCCCTCACTCTGGGACTATCATTCTCCTTTCACTGGGAATTTGTATTCTATCTCACTGGGAATATCAGTCTCCTTTCACTGGGAATATCAGTCTTCTGTTACTGGGAATATCTATTCTGTCTCAGTGGGAATATCAGTCACCTCTCACTGGGTATGTCTATTCTGTCTCATTGGGAATATCAGTCTCCTCTCACTGGAATTATCTATTCTGACTCACTAGGAATATCAGTCTCCTGTTAATGGGAATATCAGTCTACTCTCACTGGGAATATCTATAATGTCTCACTGGGAATAGCAGTCTCCACTCACTGGGAATATCAGTCTCCTCTCACTGGGAATATCAAACTCCTCTCACTGGGATATCAGTCTCCTCTCACTGGGAATATCTATACTGTCTCAATGGGAATAGCAGACTCCACTCACTGGGAATATCAGTTTCCTCTCACTGGGAATATCAGTCTCCTTTCACTGGGAATATCTATTCTGTCTCATTGGGAATATCAATCGCCTTTCACTGGGAATATCTATTCTGTCTCACTGGGAATATCAGTCTCCTCTCATTGGGAATATCTATTCTTTCTCATTGGGAATATCAGTCTACTCTCACTGGGAATATCAGTCTCCTCTCACTGGGAATATATATTCTGTCTCAGTGGGAATATCAGTCTCCTCTCACTGGGAATATCTGTCTCATCGCACTGGGAATATCTATTCTGTCTCAGTGGGAATATCAGTCTCCTCTCTCTGGGAATATGCATTCTGTCTCACTGGGAATATCAGTCTCCTCTCATTGGGAATATCTATTCTGTCTCACTGGGAATATCGGTCCCCTCTCACTGGGAATATCAATCTCCTCTCACTGGGAATATCAGTCGACTTTCAGTGGGAATATCTATTCTGTCTAACTGGGAATATCAGACTCTTCTCATTGGGAATATCAGCCTCCTCTCACCGGGAATACCTATTCTGTCTCAGTGGGAATATCAGTCTCCTCTCAATGGGAATATCTATTCTGTCTCCGTTGGAATATCAGTCTCCTCTCACTGGGAATATCAGTCTCTTCTCACTAGGAATATCTATTCTGTCTCACTGGGAATAGCAGTCTCCTCTCACTGGGAATATCATTCTCCTTTCACTGGGAATATCAGTCTCCTTTCACTGGGAATATCTATTCTGTCTCATGGGGAATATCAGTTGCCTTTCACTGGGAATATCTATTCGGTTTCAGTGGGAATATCAGTCTCCTCTCATTGGGAATATCTATTGTTTCTCATTGGGAATATCAGTCTCCTTCTCACTGGGAATATCAGTCTCCTCTCGCTGGGAATATCTTTTCTTTCTCACTGGGAATATCAGTCTCCTCTCACTGGGAATATCCATCTCCTCTCACTGGGAATATCTATTCTGTCTCACTTTTAATAACAGTCTCCTTTCATTGGGAATATCAGTCTCCTTTCACTGGGAATATCTATTCTGTCTCATTCGGAATATCAGTCTCCTCTCACTGGGAATATCTATTCTGTCTCATTGGGAATATCAGTCTCCTCTCACTGGGAATATCTATTCTGTCTCAGTGGGAATATCAGTCTGCTCTCACAGGGAATGTCTATTCTGTCTCAGTGGGAATATCAGTCTCCACTCACTGGGAATCTCAATATCCTCTCAGTGGGAATATCTATTCTGTCTCACTGTGAATATCAGTCTCCTTTCACTGGGAATATCAGTTTCCTCTCACTGGGAATATCAGTCTCCACTCACTGGGAATAGCAGTCTCCTTTCACTGGGTATATCATTCTCCTTTCACTGGGAATATCTTTTCTTTCTCACTGGGTATATCAGTCTTCTCTCATTGGGAATATCAGTCTCCTCTCTCTGGGAATATCTATTCTGACTCACTGGGAATATCAGTCTCCTCTCACTGGGAATATCAATCTCCTTTCACTGGGAATATGTATTCTATCTCACTGGGAATATCCGTCTCCTTTCACTGGGAATATCAGTCTTCTGCCGCTGGGAATATCTATTCTGTCTCACAGGGATTATCTATTCTGTCTCACTGGGAATATCATTCTCCTCTCACTGGAAATATCTATTCTGTCTCACTGGGAATATCAGTCTCCTCTCACTGGGAATATTTATTCTGTCTCACTGGGAATAGCAGTCTCCTCTCACTGGGAATATCTATTCTGTCTCAGTGGGAATATCAGTATCCTCTCTCTGGGAATATGCATTCTGTCTCACTGGGAATATCAGTCTGCTCTCACTGGGAATATCTATTCTGTCTCACTGGGAATACCAATCCCCTCTCACAGGGAATATCAGTCTCCTCTCACTGGGAATATCAGTAGCCTTTCAGTGGGAATATCTATTCTGTCTAACTGGGAATATCAGACTCTTCTCATTGGGAATATCAGCCTCCTCTCACCGGGAATACCTATTCTGTCTCAGTGGGAATATCAGTCTCCTCTCAATGGGAATATCTATTCTGTCTCCATTGGAATATCAGTCTCCTCTCACTGGGAATATCAGTCTCTTCTTACTGGGAATATCAGTCTTCTCTCACTGGGAATATCTATTCTGTCTCACTGGGAATATCAGTCCCCTCACTCTGGGACTATCATTCTCCTTTCACTGGGAATTTGTATTCTATCTCACTGGGAATATCAGTCTCCTTTCACCTGGAATATCAGTCTTCTGTTACTGGGAATATCTATTCTGTCTCACAGGGAATGTCTATTCTGTCTCACTGGGAATATCAGTCTCCTGTCACTTGGAATATCTATTCTGTCTCACTGGGAATACCAATCCCCTCTCACAGGGAATATCAGTCTCCTCTCACTGGGAATATCAGTAGCCTTTCAGTGGGAATATCTATTCTGTCTAACTGGGAATATCAGACTCTTCTCATTGGGAATATCAGCCTCCTCTCACCGGGAATACCTATTCTGTCTCAGTGGGAATATCAGTCTTCTCTCAATGGGAATATCTATTCTGTCTCCATTGGAATATCAGTCTCCTCTCACTGGGAATATCAGTCTCTTCTTACTGGGAATATCAGTCTCCTCTCACTGGGAATATCTATTCTGTCTCACTGGGAATATCAGTCCCCTCACTCTGGGACTATCATTCTCCTTTCACTGGGAATTTGTATTCTATCTCACTGGGAATATCAGTCTCCTTTCACCTGGAATATCAGTCTTCTGTTACTGGGAATATCTATTCTGTCTCACAGGGAATGTCTATTCTGTCTCACTGGGAATATCAGTCTCCTCTGACTGGAAATATCTATTCTGTCTCACTGGGAATATCAGTCTCCTCTCACTGGGAATATCTATTCCGTCTCACTGGGAATATCAGTCTCATCTCACTCGGAATATCTACTTTGTCTCACTTGGTATATCAGTCCCCTCTCACTATGAATATCAGTTTATTCTCACTGGGAATATCAGTCTCCTCTCACTGGGAATATCTATTCTGTCTCAGTGGGAATATCAGTCTCCTCTCACTGGGAATATCAGTCTCTTCTCAGTGGGAATATCTATTCTGTCTCAGTGGGAATATCAGTCTCCTCTCACTGGGAATATCTATTCTGTCTCACTGGGAATATCAGTCTCCTCTCACTGGGAATATCTATTCTGTAAAACTGGGAATATCAGTCTCCTCTCACTATGAATATCAGTTTATTCTCACTGGGAATATCAGTCTCCTCTCACTGGGAATATCTATTCTGTCTCAGTGGGAATAGCAGTCTCCTCTCACTGGGAATATCTATTCTGTCTCAGTGGGAATATCAGTATCCTCTCTCTGGGAATATGCATTCTGTCTCACTGGGAATATCAGTCTGCTCTCAATGGGAATATCTATTCTGTCTCCATTGGAATATCAGTCTCCTCTCACTGGGAATATCAGTCTCTTCTTACTGGGAATATCAGTCTCCTCTCACTGGGAATATCTATTCTGTCTCACTGGGAATATCAGTCCCCTCACTCTGGGACTATCATTCTCCTTTCACTGGGAATTTGTATTCTATCTCACTGGGAATATCAGTCTCCTTTCACCTGGAATATCAGTCTTCTGTTACTGGGAATATCTATTCTGTCTCACAGGGAATGTCTATTCTGTCTCACTGGGAATATCAGTCTCCTCTGACTGGAAATATCTATTCTGTCTCACTGGGAATATCAGTCTCCTCTCACTGGGAATATCTATTCCGTCTCACTGGGAATATCAGTCTCATCTCACTCGGAATATCTACTTTGTCTCACTTGGTATATCAGTCTCCTCTCACTATGAATATCAGTTTATTCTCACTGGGAATATCAGTCTCCTCTCACTGGGAATATCTATTCTGTCTCAGTGGGAATATCAGTCTCCTCTCACTGGGAATATCAGTCTCTTTTCAGTGGGAATATCTATTCTGTCTCAGTGGGAATATCAGTCTCCTCTCACTGGGAATATCTATTCTGTCTCACTGGGAATATCAGTCTCCTCTCACTGGGAATATCTATTCTGTAAAACTGGGAATATCAGTCTCCTCTCACTATGAATATCAGTTTATTCTCACTGGGAATATCAGTCTCCTCTCACTGGGAATATGTATTCTGTCTCAGTGGGAATAGCAGTCTCCTCTCACTGGGAATATCTATTCTGTCTCAGTGGGAATATCAGTATCCTCTCTCTGGGAATATGCATTCTGTCTCACTGGGAATATCAGTCTGCTCTCAATGGGAATATCTATTCTGTCTCCATTGGAATATCAGTCTCCTCTCACTGGGAATATCAGTCTCTTCTTACTGGGAATATCAGTCTCCTCTCACTGGGAATATATATTCTGTCTCATTGGGAATATCAATCGCCTTTCACTGGGAATATCTATTGTGTCTCACTGGGAATATCAGTCTCCTCTCATTGGGAATATCTATTCTTTCTCATTGGGAATATCAGTCTACTCTCACTGGGAATATCAGTCTCCTCTCACTGGGAATATATATTCTGTCTCAAAGGGAATATCAGTCTCCTCTCACTGGGAATATCAGTCTCCTCTCACTGGGAATATCTATTCTGTCTCACTGGAAATATCAGTCTCCTCTCACGGGGAATATCTATTCTGTCTCAGTGGGAATATCAGTCTCCTTTCATTGGGAATATCTATTCTGTCTCACTGGGAATATCAGTCTCCTCTCATTGGGAATATCTATTCTGTCTCAGTGGGAATATCAGTCTCATCGCACTGGGAATCTCAATATCCTCTCAGTGGGAATATCTATTCTGTCTCACTGTGAATATCAGTCTCCTTTCACTGGGAATATCAGTTTCCTCTCACTGGGAATATCAGTCTCCACTCACTGGGAATAGCAGTCTCCTTTCACTGGGTATATCATTCTCCTTTCACTGGGAATATCTTTTCTTTCTCACTGGGTATATCAGTCTTCTCTCATTGGGAATATCAGTCTCCTCTCTCTGGGAATATCTATTCTGACTCACTGGGAATATCAGTCTCCTCTCACTGGGAATATCAATCTCCTTTCACTGGGAATATGTATTCTATCTCACTGGGAATATCCGTCTCCTTTCACTGGGAATATCAGTCTTCTGCCGCTGGGAATATCTATTCTGTCTCACAGGGATTATCTATTCTGTCTCACTGGGAATATCATTCTCCTCTCACTGGAAATATCTATTCTGTCTCACTGGGAATATCAGTCTCCTCTCACTGGGAATATTTATTCTGTCTCACTGGGAATAGCAGTCTCCTCTCACTGGGAATATCTATTCTGTCTCAGTGGGAATATCAGTATCCTCTCTCTGGGAATATGCATTCTGTCTCACTGGGAATATCAGTCTGCTCTCACTGGGAATATCTATTCTGTCTCACTGGGAATACCAATCCCCTCTCACAGGGAATATCAGTCTCCTCTCACTGGGAATATCAGTAGCCTTTCAGTGGGAATATCTATTCTGTCTAACTGGGAATATCAGACTCTTCTCATTGGGAATATCAGCCTCCTCTCACCGGGAATACCTATTCTGTCTCAGTGGGAATATCAGTCTCCTCTCAATGGGAATATCTATTCTGTCTCCATTGGAATATCAGTCTCCTCTCACTGGGAATATCAGTCTCTTCTTACTGGGAATATCAGTCTCCTCTCACTGGGAATATCTATTCTGTCTCACTGGGAATATCAGTCCCCTCACTCTGGGACTATCATTCTCCTTTCACTGGGAATTTGTATTCTATCTCACTGGGAATATCAGTCTCCTTTCACCTGGAATATCAGTCTTCTGTTACTGGGAATATCTATTCTGTCTCACAGGGAATGTCTATTCTGTCTCACTGGGAATATCAGTCTCCTGTCACTTGGAATATCTATTCTGTCTCACTGGGAATACCAATCCCCTCTCACAGGGAATATCAGTCTCCTCTCACTGGGAATATCAGTAGCCTTTCAGTGGGAATATCTATTCTGTCTAACTGGGAATATCAGACTCTTCTCATTGGGAATATCAGCCTCCTCTCACCGGGAATACCTATTCTGTCTCAGTGGGAATATCAGTCTTCTCTCAATGGGAATATCTATTCTGTCTCCATTGGAATATCAGTCTCCTCTCACTGGGAATATCAGTCTCTTCTTACTGGGAATATCAGTCTCCTCTCACTGGGAATATCTATTCTGTCTCACTGGGAATATCAGTCCCCTCACTCTGGGACTATCATTCTCCTTTCACTGGGAATTTGTATTCTATCTCACTGGGAATATCAGTCTCCTTTCACCTGGAATATCAGTCTTCTGTTACTGGGAATATCTATTCTGTCTCACAGGGAATGTCTATTCTGTCTCACTGGGAATATCAGTCTCCTCTGACTGGAAATATCTATTCTGTCTCACTGGGAATATCAGTCTCCTCTCACTGGGAATATCTATTCCGTCTCACTGGGAATATCAGTCTCATCTCACTCGGAATATCTACTTTGTCTCACTTGGTATATCAGTCCCCTCTCACTATGAATATCAGTTTATTCTCACTGGGAATATCAGTCTCCTCTCACTGGGAATATCTATTCTGTCTCAGTGGGAATATCAGTCTCCTCTCACTGGGAATATCAGTCTCTTCTCAGTGGGAATATCTATTCTGTCTCAGTGGGAATATCAGTCTCCTCTCACTGGGAATATCTATTCTGTCTCACTGGGAATATCAGTCTCCTCTCACTGGGAATATCTATTCTGTAAAACTGGGAATATCAGTCTCCTCTCACTATGAATATCAGTTTATTCTCACTGGGAATATCAGTCTCCTCTCACTGGGAATATCTATTCTGTCTCAGTGGGAATAGCAGTCTCCTCTCACTGGGAATATCTATTCTGTCTCAGTGGGAATATCAGTATCCTCTCTCTGGGAATATGCATTCTGTCTCACTGGGAATATCAGTCTGCTCTCAATGGGAATATCTATTCTGTCTCCATTGGAATATCAGTCTCCTCTCACTGGGAATATCAGTCTCTTCTTACTGGGAATATCAGTCTCCTCTCACTGGGAATATCTATTCTGTCTCACTGGGAATATCAGTCCCCTCACTCTGGGACTATCATTCTCCTTTCACTGGGAATTTGTATTCTATCTCACTGGGAATATCAGTCTCCTTTCACCTGGAATATCAGTCTTCTGTTACTGGGAATATCTATTCTGTCTCACAGGGAATGTCTATTCTGTCTCACTGGGAATATCAGTCTCCTCTGACTGGAAATATCTATTCTGTCTCACTGGGAATATCAGTCTCCTCTCACTGGGAATATCTATTCCGTCTCACTGGGAATATCAGTCTCATCTCACTCGGAATATCTATTTTGTCTCACTTGGTATATCAGTCTCCTCTCACTATGAATATCAGTTTATTCTCACTGGGAATATCAGTCTCCTCTCACTGGGAATATCTATTCTGTCTCAGTGGGAATATCAGTCTCCTCTCACTGGGAATATCAGTCTCTTCTCAGTGGGAATATCTATTCTGTCTCAGTGGGAATATCAGTCTCCTCTCACTGGGAATATCTATTCTGTCTCACTGGGAATATCAGTCTCCTCTCACTGGGAATATCTATTCTGTAAAACTGGGAATATCAGTCTCCTCTCACTGGGAATATCATTCTCCTTACACTGGGAATATCTATTCTATCTCACTGTGAATATCAGTCTCCTTTCACTGGGAATATCAGTCTCCTGTCACTTGGAATATCTATTCTGTCTCACTGGGAATATATATTCTGTCTCACTGGGAATATCAGTCTCCTGTTACTGGGAATATGTGTACTGTCTCACTGGCAATAGCAGTCCCCTCTCACAGGGAATATCAGTCTCCTTTCACTGGGACTAACTATTCTGTCTCACTGGGAATATCAGTCTCCTCTCATTGGGAATATCTTTTCTTTCTCATTGGGAATATCGGTCTACTCTCACTGGGAATATCAGTCTCCTCTCACTGGGAATATCTATTCTGTCTCACTGAGAATATCAGTCTCCTCTCAGTGGGAATATCATTCTCCTCTCAATGCGAATATCTATTCTGTCTCATTGGGAATATCAGTCTTCTCTCACTGGGAATATCAGCAGCCTTTCAGTGGTAATATCTATTCTGTCTCACTGGGAATATGAGTCTCCTCTCACAGGGAATATCAGTCTCTTCTCACTGGGAATATCAATTCTGTCTCAGTGGGAATATCAGTCTCCTCTCACGGGGAATATCTATTCCGTCTCAGTGGGAATATCAATCTCCCCTAACTGGGAAAATCTATTCTGTCTCAGTGAGAATATCAATCTCCTCTCGCTGGGAATATCAGTCTCCTCTCACTGGGAATATCTATTCTGTCTCAGTGGGAATATCAGTCTCCTCTCCCTGGGAATATCAGTCTCTTCTCAGTGGGAATATCAGTCCTCTTCTCAGTGGGAATATTAGTCTCCTCTCACTGGGAATATCTTTTCTGTCTCACTGGGAATATCATTCTCCTCTAACTGGGAATATCAGCCCCTTTACACTGGGAATATCATTCTGTCTCATTGGGAATATCAGTCACCTCTCACTGGGTATGTCTATTCTGTCTCATTGGGAATATCAGTCTCCTCTCACTGGGAATATCAGTAAACTTTCAGTGGGAATATCAATTCTGTCTCAGTGGGAATATCAGTCTCCTCTAACTGGGAATATCAGTAGCCTTTCAGGGGAATTTCTATTCTGTCTCACTGGGAATATCAGTCTTCTCTCATTGGGAATATCAATCTCCTCTCACTGGGAATATCTATTCTGTCTCACTGGGAATATCAGTCTCCTCTCACTGGGAATATCTATTTTGACTCACTGGGAATATCAGTCTTCTCTGACTGGGAATATCAGTCTCTTCTCACTGGGAATATCAGTCTCCTCTCACTGGGAATATCTATTCTGTCTCAGTGGGAATATCAGTCTCCTCGCACTGGGAATATCAGAATCTGCTCAATGGGAATATCTATTCTGTCTCAGAGGGAATATCTATTCTGTCAATAGGAATATCAGTCTCCTCTCACTGGAAATATCTATTCTGACTCACTAGGAATATCAGTCTCCTGTTACTGGGAATATCAGTCTACTCTCACTGGGAATATCTATAATGTCTCACTGGGAAAAGCAGTCTCCACTCACTGGGAATATCAGTCTCCTCTCACTGGGAATATCAAACTCCTCTCACTGGGATATCAGTCTCCTCTCACTGGGAATATCTATACTGTCTCAATGGGAATAGCAGACTCCACTCACTGGGAATATCAGTTTCCTCTCACTGGGAATATCAGTCTCCTTTCACTGGGAATATCTATTCTGTCTCATTGGGAATATCAATCGCCTTTCACTGGGAATATCTATTCTGTCTCACTGGGAATATCAGTCCCCTCTCATTGGGAATATCTATTCTTTCTCATTGGGAATATCAGTCTCCTCTCTCTGGGAATATGCATTCTGTCTCACTGGGAATATCAGTCTGCTCTCACTGGGAATATCTATTCTGTCTCAGTGGGAATAGCAGTCTCATCTCACTGGGAATATCTATTCTGTCTCAGTGGGAATATCAGTATCCTCTCTCTGGGAATATGCATTCTGTCTCACTGGGAATATCAGTCTCCTCTCACTGGGAATATATATTCTGTCTCAGTGGGAATATCAGTCTCCTCTCACTGGGAATATCTGTCTCATCGCACTGGGAATATCTATTCTGTCTCAGTGGGAATATCAGTCTCCTCTCACGGGGGAATATCTATTCCGTCTCAGTGGGAATATCAATCTCCCCTAACTGGGAATATCTATTCTGTCTCAGTGGGAATATCAATCTCCTCTCGCTGGGAATATCAGTCTCCTCTCACTGGGAATATCTATTCTGTCTCAGTGGGAATATCAGTCTCCGCTCCCTGGGAATATCAGTCTCTTCTCAGTGGGAATATTAGTCTCCTCTCACTGGGAATATCTTTTCTGTCTCACTGGGAATATCATTCTCCTCTAACTGGGAATATCAGCCCCTTTACACTGGGAATATCTATTCTGTCTCAGTGGGAATATCAGTCACCTCTCACTGGGTATGTCTATTCTGTCTCATTGGGAATATCAGTCTCCTCTCACTGGAATTATCTATTCTGACTCACTAGGAATATCAGTCTCCTGTTAATGGGAATATCAGTCTACTCTCACTGGGAATATCTATAATGTCTCACTGGGAATAGCAGTCTCCACTCACTGGGAATATCAGTCTCCTCTCACTGGGAATATCAAACTCCTCTCACTGGGATATCAGTCTCCTCTCACAGGGAATATCTATACTGTCTCAATGGGAATAGCAGACTCCACTCACTGGGAATATCAGTTTCCTCTCACTGGGAATATCAGTCTCCTTTCACTGGGAATATCTATTCTGTCTCATTGGGAATATCAATCGCCTTTCACTGGGAATATCTATTCTGTCTCACTGGGAATATCAGTCTCCTCTCATTGGGAATATCTATTCTTCTCATTGGGAATATCAGTCTACTCTCACTGGGAATATCAGTCTCCTCTCACTGGGAATATATATTCTGTCTCAGTGGGAATATCAGTCTCCTCTCTCTGGAATATGCATTCTGTCTCACTGGGAATATCAGTCTCCTCTCATTGGGAATATCTATTCTGTCTCACTGGGAATATCGGTCCCTCTCACTGGGAATATCAATCTCCTCTCACTGGGAATATCAGTCGACTTTCAGTGGGAATATCTATTCTGTCTAACTGGGAATATCAGACTCTTCTCATTGGGAATATCAGCCTCCTCTCACCGGGAATACCTATTCTGTCTCAGTGGGAATATCAGTCTCCTCTCAATGGGAATATCTATTCTGTCTCCGTTGGAATATCAGTCTCCTCTAACTGGGAATATCAGTCTCTTCTCACTGGGAATATCAGTCTCCTCTCACTGGGAATATCTATTCTGTCTCACTGGGAATAGCAGTCTCCTCTCACTGGGAATATCATTCTCCTTTCACTGGGAATATCAGTCTCCTTTCACTGGGAATATCTATTCTGTCTCATGGGGAATATCAGTTGCCTTTCACTGGGAATATCTATTCAGTTTCACTGGGAATATCAGTCTCCTCTCATTGGGAATATCTATTGTTTCTCATTGGGAATATCAGTCTCCTTCTCACTGGGAATATCAGTCTCCTCTCGCTGGGAATATCTTTTCTTTCTCACTGGGAATATCAGTCTCCTCTCACTGGGAATATCCATCTCCTCTCACTGGGAATATCTATTCTGTCTCACTTTTAATAACAGTCTCCTTTCATTGGGAATATCAGTCTCCTTTCAATGGGAATATCTATTCTGTCTCATTCGGAATATCAGTCTCCTCTCACTGGGAATATCTATTCTGTCTCATTGGGAATATCAGTCTCCTCTCACTGGGAATATCTATTCTGTCTCAGTGGGAATATCAGTCTGCTCTCACAGGGAATGTCTATTCTGTCTCAGTGGGAATATCAGTCTCCACTCACTGGGAATCTCAATATCCTCTCAGTGGGAATATCTATTCTGTCTCACTGTGAATATCAGTCTCCTTTCACTGGGAATATCAGTTTCCTCTCACTGGGAATATCAGTCTCCACTCACTGGGAATAGCAGTCTCCTTTCACTGGGTATATCATTCTCCTTTCACTGGGAATATCTTTTCTTTCTCACTGGGTATATCAGTCTTCTCTCATTGGGAATATCAGTCTCCTCTCTCTGGGAATATCTATTCTGACTCACTGGGAATATCAGTCTCCTCTCACTGGGAATATCAATCTCCTTTCACTGGGAATATGTATTCTATCTCACTGGGAATATCCGTCTCCTTTCACTGGGAATATCAGTCTTCTGCCGCTGGGAATATCTATTCTGTCTCACAGGGATTATCTATTCTGTCTCACTGGGAATATCATTCTCCTCTCACTGGAAATATCTATTCTGTCTCACTGGGAATATCAGTCTCCTCTCACTGGGAATATTTATTCTGTCTCACTGGGAATAGCAGTCTCCTCTCACTGGGAATATCTATTCTGTCTCAGTGGGAATATCAGTATCCTCTCTCTGGGAATATGCATTCTGTCTCACTGGGAATATCAGTCTGCTCTCACTGGGAATATCTATTCTGTCTCACTGGGAATACCAATCCCCTCTCACAGGGAATATCAGTCTCCTCTCACTGGGAATATCAGTAGCCTTTCAGTGGGAATATCTATTCTGTCTAACTGGGAATATCAGACTCTTCTCATTGGGAATATCAGCCTCCTCTCACCGGGAATACCTATTCTGTCTCAGTGGGAATATCAGTCTCCTCTCAATGGGAATATCTATTCTGTCTCCATTGGAATATCAGTCTCCTCTCACTGGGAATATCAGTCTCTTCTTACTGGAATATCAGTCTCCTCTCACTGGGAATATCTATTCTGTCTCCACTGGGAATATCAGTCCCCTCACTCTGGGACTATCATTCTCCTTTCACTGGGAATTTGTATTCTATCTCACTGGGAATATCAGTCTCCTTTCACCTGGAATATCAGTCTTCTGTTACTGGGAATATCTATTCTGTCTCACAGGGAATGTCTATTCTGTCTCACTGGGAATATCAGTCTCCTGTCACTTGGAATATCTATTCTGTCTCACTGGGAATACCAATCCCCTCTCACAGGGAATATCAGTCTCCTCTCACTGGGAATATCAGTAGCCTTTCAGTGGGAATATCTATTCTGTCTAACTGGGAATATCAGACTCTTCTCATTGGGAATATCAGCCTCCTCTCACCGGGAATACCTATTCTGTCTCAGTGGGAATATCAGTCTTCTCTCAATGGGAATATCTATTCTGTCTCCATTGGAATATCAGTCTCCTCTCACTGGGAATATCAGTCTCTTCTTACTGGGAATATCAGTCTCCTCTCACTGGGAATATCTATTCTGTCTCACTGGGAATATCAGTCCCCCTCACTCTGGGACTATCATTCTCCTTTCACTGGGAATTTGTATTCTATCTCACTGGGAATATCAGTCTCCTTTCACCTGGAATATCAGTCTTCTGTTACTGGGAATATCTATTCTGTCTCACAGGGAATGTCTATTCTGTCTCACTGGGAATATCAGTCTCCTCTGACTGGAAATATCTATTCTGTCTCACTGGGAATATCAGTCTCCTCTCACTGGGAATATCTATTCCGTCTCACTGGGAATATCAGTCTCATCTCACTCGGAATATCTACTTTTGTCTCACTTGGTATATCAGTCCCCTCTCACTATGAATATCAGTTTATTCTCACTGGGAATATCAGTCTCCTCTCACTGGGAATATCTATTCTGTCTCAGTGGGAATATCAGTCTCCTCTCACTGGGAATATCAGTCTCTTCTCAGTGGGAATATCTATTCTGTCTCAGTGGGAATATCAGTCTCCTCTCAATGGGAATATCTATTCTGTCTCACTGGGGAATATCAGTCTCCTCTCACTGGGAATATCTATTCTGTAAAACTGGGAATATCAGTCTCCTCTCACTATGAATATCAGTTTATTCTCACTGGGAATATCAGTCTCCTCTCACTGGGAATATCTATTCTGTCTCAGTGGAATAGCAGTCTCCTCTCACTGGGAATATCTATTCTGTCTCAGTGGGAATATCAGTATCCTCTCTCTGGGAATATGCATTCTGTCTCACTGGGAATATCAGTCTGCTCTCAATGGGAATATCTATTCTGTCTCCATTGGAATATCAGTCTCCTCTCACTGGGAATATCAGTCTCTTCTTACTGGGAATATCAGTCTCCTCTCACTGGGAATATCTATTCTGTCTCACTGGGAATATCAGTCCCCTCACTCTGGGACTATCATTCTCCTTTCACTGGGAATTTGTATTCTATCTCACTGGGAATATCAGTCTCCTTTCACCTGGAATATCAGTCTTCTGTTACTGGGAATATCAATTCTGTCTCACAGGGAATGTCTATTCTGTCTCACTGGGAATATCAGTCTCCTCTGACTGGAAATATCTATTCTGTCTCACTGGGAATATCAGTCTCCTCTCACTGGGAAATATCTATTCCGTCTCACTGGGAATATCAGTCTCATCTCACTCGGAATATCTACTTTGTCTCACTTGGTATATCAGTCTCCTCTCACTATGAATATCAGTTTATTCTCACTGGGAATATCAGTCTCCTCTCACTGGGAATATCTATTCTGTCTCAGTGGGAATATCAGTCTCCTCTCACTGGGAATATCAGTCTCTTTTCAGTGGGAATATCTATTCTGTCTCAGTGGGAATATCAGTCTCCTCTCACTGGGAATATCTATTCTGTCTCACTGGGAATATCAGTCTCCTCTCACTGGGAATATCTATTCTGTAAAACTGGGAATATCAGTCTCCTCTCACTATGAATATCAGTTTATTCTCACTGGGAATATCAGTCTCCTCTCACTGGGAATATCTATTCTGTCTCTGTGGGAATAGCAGTCTCCTCTCACTGGGAATATCTATTCTGTCTCAGTGGGAATATCAGTATCCTCTCTCTGGGAATATGCATTCTGTCTCACTGGGAATATCAGTCTGCTCTCAATGGGAATATCTATTCTGTCTCCATTGGAATATCAGTCTCCTCTCACTGGGAATATCAGTCTCTTCTTACTGGGAATATCAGTCTCCTCTCACTGGGAATATATATTCTGTCTCATTGGGAATATCAATCGCCTTTCACTGGGAATATCTATTGTGTCTCACTGGGAATATCAGTCTCCTCTCATTGGGGAATATCTATTCTTTCTCATTGGGAATATCAGTCTACTCTCACTGGGAATATCAGTCTCCTCTCACTGGGAATATATATTCTGTCTCAAAGGGAATATCAGTCTCCTCTCACTGGGAATATCAGTCTCCTCTCACTGGGGAATATCTATTCTGTCTCACTGGAAATATCAGTCTCCTCTCACGGGGAATATCTATTCTGTCTCAGTGGGAATATCAGTCTCCTTTCATTGGGAATATCTATTCTGTCTCAGTGGGAATATCAGTCTACTCTCATTGGGAATATCTATTCTGTCTCAATGGGAATATCAGTCTCATCGCACTGGGAATCTCAATATCCTCTCAGTGGGAATATCTATTCTGTCTCACTGTGAATATCAGTCTCCTTTCACTGGGAATATCAGTTTCCTCTCACTGGGAATATCAGTCTCCACTCACTGGGAATAGCAGTCTCCTTTCACTGGGTATATCATTCTCCTTTCACTGGGAATATCTTTTCTTTCTCACTGGGTATATCAGTCTTCTCTCATTGGGAATATCAGTCTCCTCTCTCTGGGAATATCTATTCTGACTCACTGGGAATATCAGTCTCCTCTCACTGGGAATATCAATCTCCTTTCACTGGGAATATGTATTCTATCTCACTGGGAATATCCGTCTCCTTTCACTGGGATATCAGTCTTCTGCCGCTGGGAATATCTATTCTGTCTCACAGGGATTATCTATTCTGTCTCACTGGAATATCATTCTCCTCTCACTGGAAATATCTATTCTGTCTCACTGGGAATATCAGTCTCCTCTCACTGGGAATATTATTCTGTCTCACTGGGAATAGCAGTCTCCTCTCACTGGGAATATCTATTCTGTCTCAGTGGGAATATCAGTATCCTCTCTCTGGGAATATGCATTCTGTCTCACTGGGAATATCAGTCTGCTCTCACTGGGAATATCTATTCTGTCTCACTGGGAATACCAATCCCCTCTCACAGGGAATATCAGTCTCCTCTCACTGGGAATATCAGTAGCCTTTCAGTGGGAATATCTATTCTGTCTAACTGGGAATATCAGACTCTTCTCATTGGGAATATCAGCCTCCTCTCACGGGAATACCTATTCTGTCTCAGTGGGAATATCAGTCTCCTCTCAATGGAATATCTATTCTGTCTCATTGGAATATCAGTCTCCTCTCACTGGGAATATCAGTCTCTTCTTACTGGGAATATCAGTCTCCTCTCACTGGGAATATCTATTCTGTCTCACTGGGAATATCAGTCCCCTCACTCTGGGACTATCATTCTCCTTTCACTGGGAATTTGTATTCTATCTCACTGGGAATATCAGTCTCCTTTCACCTGGAATATCAGTCTTCTGTTACTGGGAATATCTATTCTGTCTCACAGGGAATGTCTATTCTGTCTCACTGGGAATATCAGTCTCCTGTCACTTGGAATATCTATTCTGTCTCACTGGGAATACCAATCCCCTCTCACAGGGAATATCAGTCTCCTCTCACTGGGAATATCAGTAGCCTTTCAGTGGGAATATCTATTCTGTCTAACTGGGAATATCAGACTTTCTCATTGTGGAATATCAGCCTCCTCTCACCGGGAATACCTATTCTGTCTCAGTGGGAATATCAGTCTTCTCTCAATGGGAATATCTATTCTGTCTCCATTGGAATATCAGTCTCCTCTCACTGGGAATATCAGTCTCTTCTACTGGGAATATCAGTCCTCCTCTCACTGGGAATATCTATTCTGTCTCACTGGGAATATCAGTCCCCTCACTCTGGGACTATCATTCTCCTTTCACTGGGAATTTGTATTTCTATCTCACTGGGAATATCAGTCTCCTTTCACCTGGAATATCAGTCTTCTGTTACTGGGAATATCTATTCTGTCTCACAGGGAATGTCTATTCTGTCTCACTGGGAATATCAGTCTCCTCTGACTGGAAATATCTATTCTGTCTCACTGGAATATCAGTCTCCTCTCACTGGGAATATCTATTCCGTCTCCACTGGGAATATCAGTCTCATCTCACTCGGAATATCTACTTTGTCTCACTTGGTATATCAGTCCCTCTCACTATGAATATCAGTTTATTCTCACTGGGAATATCAGTCTCCTCTCACTGGGAATATCTATTCTGTCTCAGTGGGAATATCAGTCCTCCTCTCACTGGGAATATCAGTCTCTCTCAGTGGGAATATCTATTCTGTCTCAGTGGGAATATCAGTCTCCTCTCACTGGGAATATCTATTCTGTCTCACTGGGAATATCAGTCTCCTCTCACTGGGAATATCTATCTGTAAAACTGGGAATATCAGTCTCCTCTCACTATGAATATCAGTTTATTCTCACTGGGAATATCAGTCTCCTCTCACTGGGAATATCTATTCTGTCTCAGTGGGAATAGCAGTCTCCTCTCACTGGGAATATCTATCTGTCTCAGTGGGAATATCAGTCTCCTCTGACTGGAAAAATCTATTCTGTCTCACTGGGAATATCAGTCTCCTCTCACTGGGAATATCTATTCCGTCTCACTGGGAATATCAGTCTCATCTCACTCGGAATATCTATTTTGTCTCACTTGGTATATCAGTCTCCTCTCACTATGAATATCAGTTTATTCTCACTGGGAATATCAGTCTCCTCTCACTGGGAATCTATTCTGTCTCAGTGGGAATATCAGTCTCCTCTCACTGGGAATATCAGTCTCTTCTCAGTCGGAATATCTATTCTGTCTCAGTGGGAATATCAGTCTCCTCTCACTGGGATATCCTATTCTGTCTCACTGGGAATATCAGTCTCCTCTCACTGGGAATATCTATTCTGTAAAACTGGGAATATCAGTCTCCTCTCACTGGGAATATCATTCTCCTTACACTGGGAATATCTATTCTATCTCACTGTGAATATCAGTCTCCTTTCACTGGAATATCAGTCTCCTGTCACTTGGAATATCTATTCTGTCTCACTGGGAATATATATTCTGTCTCACTGGGAATATCAGTCTCCTGTTACTGGGAATATGTGTACTGTCTCACTGGCAATAGCAGTCCCCTCTCACAGGGAATAACAGTCTCCTTTCCACGGGACTAACTATTCTGTCTCACTGGGATATCAGTCTCCTCTCATTGGGAAATATCTTTTCTTTCTCATTGGGAATATCGGTCTACTCTCACTGGGAATATCAGTCTCCTCTCACTGGGAATATCTATTCTGTCTCACTGAGAATATCAGTCTCCTCTCAGTGGGAATATCATTCTCCTCTCAATGCGAATATCTATTCTGTCTCATTGGGAATATCAGTCTTCTCTCACTGGGAATCATCAGCAGCCTTTCAGTGGTAATATCTATTCTGTCTCACTGGGAATATGAGTCTCCTCTCACAGGGAATATCAGTCTCTTCTCACTGGGATATCATTCTGTCTCAGTGGAATATCAGTCCTCCTCTCACGGGGAATATCTATTCCGTCTCAGTGGGAATATCAATCTCCCCCTAACTGGGAAATCTATTCTGTCTCAGTGAGAATATCATCTCCTCTCGCTGGGAATATCAGTCTCCTCTCACTGGGAATACTCTATTCTGTCTCAGTGGGAATATCAGTCTCCTCTCCCTGGGAATATCAGTCTCTTCTCAGTGGGAATTATCAGTCTCTTCTCAGTGGGATATTAGTCTCCTCTCACTGGGAATATCTTTTCTCGTCTCACTGGGAATATCATTCTCCTCTAACTGGGAATTTCAGCCCCTTTACACTGGGAATATCATTCTGTCTCATTGGGAATATCAGTCACCTCTCACTGGGTATGTCTATTCTGTCTCATTGGGAATATCAGTCTCCTCTCACTGGGGATATCAGTAAACTTTCAGTGGGAATATCAATTCTGTCTCAGTGGGAATATCAGTCCTCCTCTAACTGGGAATATCAGTAGCCTTTCAGGGGAATTTCTATTCTGTCTCACTGGGAATATCCAGTCTTCTCTCATTGGGAATATCAATCTCCTCTCACTGGATATCTATTCTGTCTCACTGGAATATCAGTCTCCTCTCACTGGGAATATCTATTTTGACTCACTGGGAATATCAGTCTTCTCTGACTGGGAATATCAGTCTCTTCTCACTGGGAATATCAGTCTCTCTCACTGGGAATATCTATTCTGTCTCAGTGGGAATATCAGTCTCTCGCACTGGGCAATATCAGAATCTGCTCAATGGGAATATCTATTCTGTCTCAGAGGGAATATCTCATTCTGTCAATAGGAATATCAGTCTCCTCTCACTGGAAATATCTATTCTGACTCACTAGGATATCAGTCTCCTGTTACTGGGAATATCAGTCTACTCTCACTGGGAATAATCTATAATGGTCTCACTGGACTAGCAGTCTCCACTCACCTGGGAATACTCAGTCTCCCTCTCCTGGGAATATCAAACTCCTCTCACTGGGATATCAGTCTCTCACTGGGAATATCTATACTGTCTCAATGGGAATCGCAGACTCCACTCACTGGGAATATCAGTTTCCTCTCACTGGGAATATCAGTCTCCTTTCACTGGGAATATCTATTCTGTCTCATTGGGAATATCAATCGCCTTTCACTGGGAATATCTATTCTGTCTCACTGGAATATCAGTCCCTCTCATTGGGAATATCTATTCTTTCTCATTGGGAATATCAGTCTCCTCTCTCTGGGATATGCATTCTGTCTCACCTGGGAATATCAGTCTGCTCTCACTGGGAATATCTATTCTGTCTCAGTGGGAATAGCAGTCTCCTCTCACTGGGAATATCTATTCTGTCTCAGTGGGAATATCAGTATCTCTCTCTGGGAATATGCATTCTGTCTCACTGGGAATATCAGTCTCCTCTCACTGGGAATATATATTCTGTCTCAGTGGAATATCAGTTCCTCTCACTGGAATATCTGGTCTCATCGCATGGGAATATCTATTCTGTCTCAGTGGGAATATCAGTCTCCTCTCACGGGGAATATCTATTCCGTCTCAGTGGGAATATCAATCTCCCTAACTGGGAATATCTATTCTGTCTCAGTGGGAATATCAATCTCCTCTCGCTGGGAATCTCAGTCTCCTCTCACTGGGAATATCTATTCTGTCTCAGTGGGAATATCAGTCTCCGCTCCCTGGGGAATATCAGTCTCTTCTCAGTGGGAATATTAGTCTCTCTCACGGGAAATCTATACTGTCTCACTGGGAATATCATTCTCTCTAACTGGGAATATCAGCCCCTTTACACTGGGAATATCTATTCTGTCTCAGTGGGAATATCAGTCACCTCTCACTGGGTATGTCTATTCTGTCTCATTGGGAATATCAGTCTCCTCTCACTGGAATTATCTATTCTGTCTCTGGGAATATCAGTCTCTGTTACTGGGAATATCAGTTACTCTCACTGGGAATATCTATAATGTCTCACTGGGAATATCAGTCTCTCACTGGGAATATCAGTCTCCTCTCACTGGGAATATCAGTCTCCTCTCACTGGGAATATCAGTCTCTCTCACTGGGAATATCTATCTGTCTCAATGGGAATAGCTGACTCCATCTGGGAATATCAGTCTCCTCTCACTGGGAATATCAATCTCTCTCACTGGGAATATCAGTCTCCTCTCACTGGGAATATCTATTCTGTCTCATTGGGAATATCAGTCTCCTTCACTGGGAATATCTATTCTGTCTCACTGGGAATATCATTCTCCTTTCACTGGGAATATGTATTCTATCTCACTGGAATATCAGTCTCCTCTCACTGGGAATATCAGTCTCCTCTCACTGGGAATATCTATTCTGTCTCAGTGGGAATATCAATCTCCTCTCACTGGGAATATCTGTCTCATGCACTGGGAATATCTATTCTGTCTCACTGGGAATATCAGTCTCCTCTCTCTGGGATATCTATTCTGTCTCACTGGGAATATCAGTTCCTCTCACTGGGAATATCTATTCTGTCTCACTGGGAATATCAGTCCCTCTCACTGGGAATATCAATTCTCTCACTGGGAATATCAGTAGACTTTCAGTGGGAATATCTATTCTGTCTCACTGGGAATATCAGTCTTTCTCATGGGAATATCAGTCTCCTCTCACTGGGAATACCTATTCTGTCTCAGTGGGAATATCAGTCTCCTCTCATGGGAATATCTATTCTGTCTCGTTGGAATATAAGTCTCCTCTCACTGGGAATATCTATTCTTTCTCACTGGGAATATCTATTCTGTCTCACTGGGAATATCAGTCTCTCTCACTGGGAATATCTTCTCCTTTCACTGGGAATATCAGTCTCTTTCACTGGGAATATCTATTCTGTCTCATGGGGAATATCAGTTCCTTTCACTGGGAATATCTATTCTGTCTCACTGGGAATATCAGTCTCCTCTCATTGGGAATATATTTTTTCTCATTGGGAATATCAGTCTCCTTCTCACTGGGAATATCAGTCTCCTCTCACTGGGAATATCTTTCTTTCTCACTGGGAATATCAGTCTCCTCTCACTGGGAATATCCATCTCCTCTCACTGGGAATATCTATTCTGTCTCACTTTTATAACAGTCTCCTTTCATTGGGAATATCAGTCTCCTTTCACTGGGAATATCTATTCTGTCTCATTCGGAATATCAGTCTCCTCTCACTGGGAATATCTATTCTGTCTCATTGGGAATATCAGTCTCCTCTCACTGGGAATATCTATTCTGTCTCAGTGGGAATATCAGTCTGCTCTCACAGGAATATCTATTCTGTCTCAGTGGGAATATCAGTCTCCACTCATGGGAATATCAATATCCTCTCTCAGTGGGAATATCTATTCTGTCTCACTGTGAATATCAGTCTCCTTCACTGGGAATATCAGTTTCCTCTCACTGGGAATATCAGTCTCCACTCACTGGGAATATCAGTCTCCTTTCACTGGGAATATCTTTTCTTTCTCTGGGAATATCAGTCTTCTCTCACTGGGAATATCAGTCTCTCTTCTGGGAATATCTATTCTGACTCACTGGGAATATCAGTCTCCTCTCACTGGGAATATCAGTCTCCTTTCACTGGGAATATGTATTCTATCTCACTGGGAATATCCGTCTCCTTTCACTGGGAATATCAGTCTTCTGCACTGGGAATATCTATTCTGTCTCACAGGGAATATCTATTCTGTCTCACTGGGAATATCATTCTCCTCTCACTGGGAAATATCTATTCTGTCTCACTGGGAATATCAGTCCTCTCACTGGGAATATTTATTCTGTCTCACTGGGAATATCAGTCTCCTCTCACTGGGAATATCTATTCTGTCTCAGTGGGAATATCAGTCTCCTCTCACTGGGAATATCATTCTGTCTCACTGGGAATATCAGTCTCCTCTCACTGGGAATATCTATTCTGTCTCACTGGGAATATCAGTCCCTCTCACTGGGAATATCAGTCTCTCTCACTGGGAATATCAGTCTCTTTCAGTGGGAATATCTATTCTGTCTAATGGGAATATCAGTCTCTTCTCACTGGGAATATCAGTCTCCTCTCACGGGAATACCTATTCTGTCTCAGTGGGAATATCAGTCTCTCTCAATGGGAATATCTATTCTGTCTCATGGGAATATCAGTCTCCTCTCACTGGGAATATCTATTCTGTCTCAGGAATATCAGTCCCCTCACTGGGAATATCATTCTCCTTTCACTGGGAATTTGTATTCTATCTCACTGGGAATATCAGTTCTTCACTGGAATATCAGTCTTCTGTCACTGGGAATATCTTTCTGTCTCACTGGGAATATCTATTCTGTCTCACTGGGAATATCAGTCTCCTCTCACTGGGAATATCTATTCTGTCTCACTGGGAATATCAGTCTCCTCTCACTGGGAATATCTTTCCGTCTCACTGGGAATATCAGTCTCATCTCACTGGGAATATCTATTTGTCTCACTTGGAATATCAGTCTCCTCTCATGGGAATATCAGTTTCTTCTCACTGGGAATATCAGTCTCCTCTCACTGGGAATATCTATTCTGTCTCACTGGGAATATCAGTTCCTCTCACTGGGAATATCTATTCTGTCTCACTGGGAATATCAGTCTCCTCTCACTGGGAATATCTATTCTGTCTCACTGGGAATATCAGTTCCTCTCACTGGGAATATCAGTCTCTTCTCACTGGGAATATCAGTCTCCTCTCAATGGGAATATCTATTCTGTCTCAGTGGGAATATCAGTTTATTTCACTGGGAATATCTATTCTGTCTCATTGGGAATATCAATCTCCTCTCACTGGGAATATCATTCTGTCTCACTGGGAATATCAGTCTCCTCTCACTGGGAATATTATTCTGTCTCTGGGAATATCAGTCTCTTCTTACTGGGAATATCAGTCTCCTCTCACTGGGAATATCTATTCTGTCTCACTGGGAATATCAGTCCCTCACTTGGGAATATCATTCTCCTTTCACTGGGAATATGTATTCTATTCACTGGGAATATCAGTCTCTTCACTGGAATATCAGTCTTCTGTTACTGGGAATATCTATTCTGTCTCACTGGGAATATCTATTCTGTCTCACTGGGAATATCAGTCTCCTCTCACTGGAAATATCTATTCTGTCTCACTGGGAATATCAGTCTCCTCTCACTGGGAATATCTATTCCGTCTCACTGGGAATATCAGTCTCTCTCACTGGGAATATCTATTTTGTCTCACTTGGAATATCAGTCTCCTCTCACTGGGAATATCAGTTTATCTCACTGGGAATATCAGTCTCCTCTCACTGGGAATATCTATTCTGTCTCACTGGGAATATCAGTCTCCTCTCACTGGGAATATCAGTCTCTCTCAGTGGGAATATCTATTCTGTCTCAGTGGGAATATCAGTTTCTCACTGGGAAATCTATTCTGTCTCACTGGGAATATCAGTCTCCTCTCACTGGGAATATCTATTCTGTCTCACTGGGAATATCAGTCCCCTCTCACTGGGAATATCAGTCTCCTTACACTGGGAATATCTATTCTATCTCACTGGGAATATCAGTCTCCTTTCACTGGGAATATCAGTCTCTCTCACTGGGAATATCTATTCTGTCTCACTGGGAATATCTATTCTGTCTCACTGGGAATATCAGTCTCCTCTCACTGGGAATATGTTGTCTGTCTCACTGGGAATATCAGTCCCTCTCACTGGGAATATCAGTCTCCTTTCACTGGGAATATCTATTCTGTCTCACTGGGAATATCAGTCTCCTCTCACTGGGAATATCTTTTCTTCTCATGGGAATATCAGTCTACTCTCACTGGGAATATCAGTCTCCTCTCACTGGGAATATCTATTCTGTCTCACTGAGAATATCAGTTCTCTCACTGGGAATATCAGTCTCCTCTCACTGGGAATATCTATTCTGTCTCAGTGGGAATATCAGTCTCCTCTTCTGGGAATATCATTCTGTCTCACTGGGAATATCAGTCTCCTCTCACTGGGAATATCTATTCTGTCTCACTGGGAATATCGGTCCCTCTCACTGGGAATATCATCTCCTCTCACTGGGAATATCAGTCTCCTTTCAGTGGGAATATCTATTCTGTCTCACTGGGAATATCAGTCTCTTCTCATTGGAATATCAGCCTCCTCACGGGGAATATCTATTCTGTCTCACTGGGAATATCAGTCTCCTCTCAATGGGAATATCTATTCTGTCTCCGTTGGAATATCAGTCTCCTCTCACTGGGAATATCAGTCTCTTCTCACTGGGAATATCTATTCTGTCTCACTGGGAATATCAGTCTCCTCTCACTGGGAATATCATTTCCTTTCACTGGGAATATCAGTCTCCTTTCAGGGAATATTATTCTGTCTCACTGGGAATATCAGTTCCTTTCACTGGGAATATCTATTCTGTCTCACTGGGAATATCAGTCTCCTCTCACTGGGAATATCTATTTTTTCTCACTGGGAATATCAGTCTCCTTCTCACTGGGAATATCAGTCTCCTCTCACTGGGAATATCTTTTCTTTCTCACTGGGAATATCAGTCTCCTCACTGGGAATATCTATTCCGTCTCACTGGGAATATCAGTTCCTCTCACTGGGAATATCTATTCTGTCTCACTTGGAATATCAGTCTCCTCTCACTGGGAATATCAGTTTCTTCTCACTGGGAATATCAGTCTCCTCTCACTGGGAATATCTATTCTGTCTCACTGGGAATATCAGTCTCCTCTCACTGGGAATATCAGTCTTTCTCAGTGGGAATATCTATTCTGTCTCAGTGGGAATATCAGTCTCCTCTCACTGGGAATATCTATTCTGTCTCACTGGGAATATCAGTCTCCTCTCACTGGGAATATTATTCTGTCTCACTGGGAATATCAGTCTCCTCTCACTGGGAATATCATTCTCTTCACTGGGAATATCTATTCTATCTCACTGGGAATATCAGTCTCCTTTCACTGGGAATATCAGTCTCTCTCACTTGGGATCTATTCTGTCTCACTGGGAATATCAATCCCCTCACTGGGAATATCAGTCCTCTCACTGGGAATATCAGTCTCCTTTCACTGGGAATATCTATTCTGTCTCACTGGGAATATCAGTCTCTTTCACTGGGAATATCAGTCTCCTTTCACGGGAATCTATTCTGTCTCAGTGGGAATATCTGTCTCCTTTCACTGGGAATATCTATTCTGTCTCATTCGGAATATCAGTCTCCTCTCACTGAGAATATTAGTCTCTTCTCACTGGGAATATCAGTCTCCTCTCACTGGGAATATCTATTCTGTCTCATGGGAATATCAGTCCCCTCACTCTGGGAATATCATTCTCCTTTCACTGGGAATTTCTATTCTGTCTCACTGGGAATATCAGTCTCTTTCACTGGGAATATCAGTCTTCTGTCACTGGGAATATCATTCTGTCTCACTGGGAATATCTATTCTGTCTCACTGGGAATATCAGTCTCCTCTCACTGGGAATATCTATTCTGTCTCACTGGGAATATCAGTTTGTTACTGGGAATATGTGTTCTGTCTCACTGGGAATATCAGTCTCCTCTCACTGGGAATATCAGTTCCTTCACTGGGAATATCTATTCTGTCTCACTGGGAATATCAGTCTCCTCTCATTGGGAATATCTATTCTTTCTCATGGGAATATCAGTTCTACTCACTGGGAATATCAGTCTCCTTCACTGGGAATATCTATTCTGTCTCACTGGGAATATCAGTCTCCTCTCACTGGGAATATCAGTCTCATCTCACTGGGAATATCTATTCTGTCTCATGGGAATATCAGTTCCTCTCTCTCAATGGGAATATCATTCTGTCTCACTGGGAATATCAGTCTCCTCTCATTGGGAATATCTATTCTGTCTACTGGGAATATCAGTCTCCTCTCACTGGGAATATCTACTTCTCTCACTGGGAATATCAGTAGACTCTCACTGGAATATCTTTGTCTCACTGGGAATATCAGATTTCTCACTGGGAATATCAGTCTCCTTCACTGGGAATATCTATTCTGTCTCATGGGAATATCAGTCTCCTCTCACTGGGAATATCTATTCTGTCTCCTGGGAATATCAGTCTCTCTCACTGGGAATATCAGTCTCTTCTCACTGGAATATCTATTCTGTCTCACTGGGAATATCAGTCTCCTCTCACTGGGAATATCATTCTCCTTCACTGGGAATATCAGTCTCTTTCACTGGGAATATCTATTCTGTCTCATGGGGAATATCAGTTGCCTTTCACTGGGAATATCTATTCTGTCTCACTGGGAATATCAGTCTCCTCTCATTGGGAATATCTATTTTTTCTCATTGGGAATATCAGTTCCTTCTCACTGGGAATATCAGTCTCCTCTCTGGGAATATCTTTTCTTTCTCACTGGGAATATCAGTCTCCTCTCACTGGGATATCCATCTCCTCTCACTGGGAATATCTATTCTGTCTCACTTTTAATAACAGTTCCTTTCATGGGAATATCAGTCTCCTTTCACTGGGAATATCTATTCTGTCTCTCTTCGGAATATCAGTCTCCTCTCACTGGGAATATCTATTCTGTCTCATTGGGAATATCAGTCTCCTCTCACTGGGAATATCTATTCTGTCTCAGTGGGAATATCAGTCTGCTCTCACTGGGAATGTCTATTCTGTCTCACTGGGAATATCAGTCTCCACTCACTGGGAATCTCAATATCCTCTCAGTGGGAATATCTATTCTGTCTCACTGTGAATATCAGTCTCCTTTCACTGGGAATATCAGTTTCCTCTCACTGGGAATATCAGTCTCCACTCACTGGGAATAGCAGTCTCCTTTCACTGGGTATATCATTTCCTTCACTGGGAATATCTTTCTTTCTCACTGGGTATATCAGTCTTCTCATTGGGAATATCAGTTCCTCTCTCTGGGAATATCTATTCTGACTCACTGGGAATATCAGTCTCTTCACTGGGAATATCAATCTCCTTTCACTGGGAATATGTTTCTATCTCACTGGGAATATCAGTCTCCTTTCACTGGGAATATCAGTCTTCTGCCGCTGGGAATATCTATTCTGTCTCACAGGGATTATCTATTCTGTCTCACTGGGAATATCATTCTCCTCTCACTGGGAATATCTATTCTGTCTCACTGGGAATATCAGTCTCCTCTCACTGGGAATATTTATTCTGTCTCACTGGGAATATCAGTCTCCTCTCACTGGGAATATCTATTCTGTCTCAGTGGGAATATCAGTATCTTCTCTCTGGGAATATTATTCTGTCTCACTGGGAATATCAGTCTCCTTCACTGGGAATATTATTCTGTCTCACTGGGAATATCAATCCCCTCTCACTGGGAATATCAGTTCCTCTCACTGGGAATATCAGTAGCCTTCAGTGGGAATATCTATTCTGTCTACTGGGAATATCAGACTCTTCTCATTGGGAATATCAGTCTCTCTCACTGGGATACCTATTCTGTCTCAGTGGGAATATCAGTCTCCTCTCAATGGGAATATCTATTCTGTCTCCATTGGAATATCAGTCTCCTCTCACTGGGAATATCAGTCTCTTCTTACTGGGAATATCAGTCTCCTCTCACTGGGAATATCTATTCTGTCTCACTGGGAATATCAGTCCCCTCACTGGGATATCATTCTCCTTTCACTGGGAATTTATTCTATCTCACTGGGAATATCAGTCTCTTTCACTGGGAATATCAGTCTTCTGTTACTGGGAATATCTATTCTGTCTCACTGGGAATGTCTATTCTGTCTCACTGGGAATATCAGTCTCCTCTCACTGGAAATATCTATTCTGTCTCACTGGGAATATCAGTCTCCTCTCACTGGGAATATCTATTCCGTCTCACTGGGAATATCAGTCTCATCTCACTGGGAATATATATTTTGTCTCACTTGGAATATCAGTCTCCTCTCACTATGGAATATCAGTTTTATTCTCACTGGGAATATCAGTCTCCTCTCACTGGGAATATCTATTGTTCAGTGGGAATATCAGTCTCTCTCACTGGGAATATCAGTTCTTCTCAGGGAATATCTATTCTGTCTCAGTGGGAATATCAGTCTCTCTCACTGGGAATATCTATTCTGTCTCACTGGGAATATCAGTCTCCTCTCACTGGGAATATCTATTCTGTCACTGGGATATCAGTCTCCTCTCACTGGGAATCTATTTCCTTACATGGGAATATCTATTCTATCTCATGGGAATATCAGTCTCCTTTCACTGGGAATATCAGTCTCTGTCTCTTGGGAATATCTATTCTGTCTCACTGGGAATATCAATCTCCTCTCAAGGGAATATAGTCTTCTCACTGGGAATATCAGTAGCCTTTCAGTGGGAATATCTATTCTGTCTCACTGGGAATATCAGACCTTCTCATTGGGAATATCAGTCTCCTTTCACGGGAATATCTATTCTGTCTCACTGGGAATATCAGTCTCCTCTCAATGGGAATATCTATTCTGTCTCCATTGGAATATCAGTCTCCTCTCACTGGGAATATCAGTTCTTCTTACTGGGATATCAGTCTCCTCTCACTGGGAATATCTATTCTGTCTCACTGGGAATATCAGTCCCCTCACTCTGGGACTATCATTCTCCTTTCACTGGGAATTTGTATTCTATCTCACTGGGAATATCAGTCTCCTTTCACTGGGAATATCAGTCTTTGTTACTGGGAATATCTATTCTGTCTCACTGGGAATATCTATTCTGTCTCACTGGGAATATCAGTCTCCTCTGACTGGGAATATCTATTCTGTCTCACTGGGAATATCAGTCTCTCTCACTGGGAATATCTATTCCGTCTCACTGGGAATATCAGTCTCATCTCACTCGGAATATCTATTTTGTCTCACTTGGAATATCAGTCTCCTCTCACTATGAATATCAGTTTATTCTCACTGGGAATATCAGTCTCCTCTCACTGGGAATATCTATTCTGTCTCAGTGGGAATATCAGTCTCCTCTCACTGGGAATATCAGTCTCTTCTCAGTGGGAATATCTATTCTGTCTCAGTGGGAATATCAGTCTCCTCTCACTGGGAATATCTATTCTGTTCACTGGGAATATCAGTCTCCTCTCACTGGGAATATCTATTCTGTCACTGGGAATATCAGTCTCCTCTCACTGGGAATATCAGTTTCTTCTCATGGGAATATCAGTCTCCTTCACTGGGAATATCTATTCTGTCTCACTGGGAATATCAGTCTCCTTCACTGGGAATATCTATTCTGTCTCACTGGGAATATCAGTATCTCTCTATGGGAATATCATTCTGTCACTGGGAATATCAGTCTGCTCTCACTGGGAATATTATTCTTCTCCATGGGAATATCAGTCTCCTCTCTGGGATATAGTCTCTCTCACTGGGAATATCAGTCTCCTCTCACTGGGAATATCTATTCTGTCTCACTGGGAATATCAGTCCCCTCACTCTGGGAATATCATTCTCCTCTCACTGGGAATATGTATTCTGTCTCACTGGGAATATCAGTCTCCTTCACTGGGAATATCAGTATCTTTCTGGGAATCTCTTTGGGAATATCTATTCTGTCTCACAGGGAATATCTATTCTGTCTCACTGGGAATATCAGTCTCCTTCACTGGGAATATCTATTCTGTCTCACTGGGAATATCAGTCTCCTCTCACTGGGAATATCTATTCCTCTCACTGGGAATATCAGTCTCCTCTCACTGGGAATATCTATTTTGTCTCACTGGGAATATCAGTCTCCTCTCACTGGGAATATCAGTTTCTCTCACTGGGAATATCAGTCTCCTCTCACTGGGAATATCTATTCTGTCTCACTGGGAATATCAGTCTCCTCTCACTGGGAATATCAGTCTCTTTCAGGGGAATATTATTCTGTCTCACTGGGAATATCAGTCTCCTCTCACTGGGAATATCTATTCTGTCTCACTGGGAATATCAGTCTCTCTCACTGGGAATATCTATTCTGTCTCACTGGGAATATCAGTTTCCTCTCACTGGGAATATCAGTTTCTTCTCACTGGGAATATCGTCTCTCTCACTGGGAATATTATTCTGTCTCACTGGGAATATCAGTCTCCTCTCACTGGGAATATCTATTCTGTCTCAGTGGAATATCAGTCTCCTCTCACTGGGAATATCATTCTGTCTCACTGGGAATATCAGTCTCCTTCACTGGGAATATCTATTCTGTCTCATGGGAATATCAGTCTCCTCTCACTGGGAATATCAGTTCTTCTCACTGGGAATATCAGTCTCCTCTCACTGGGAATATCTATTCTGTCTCACTGGGAATATCAGTCCCTCTCTCTGGGAATATCATTCTCTTTCACTGGGAATATGTATTCTATCTCACTGGGAATATCAGTCTCCTTTCACTGGGAATATCAGTCTTCTGTTACTGGGAATATCTATTCTGTCTCACAGGGAATATCTATTCTGTCTCACTGGGAATATCAGTCTCCTCACTGGAAATATCTATTCTGTCTCACTGGGAATATCAGTCTCCTCTCACTGGGAATATCTATTCCGTCTCACTGGGAATATCAGTCTCATCTCACTGGGAATATCTATTTTGTCTCACTGGGAATATCAGTTCCTCTCACTGGGAATATCAGTTTTTTCTCACTGGGAATATCAGTCTCCTCTCACTGGGAATATCTATTCTGTCTCAGTGGGAATATCATTCTCCTCACTGGGAATATCAGTCTCTCTCACTGGGAATATCTATTCTGTCTCACTGGGAATATCAGTCTCCTCTCACTGGGAATATCTATTCTGTCTCACTGGGAATATCAGTCTCCTCTCACTGGGAATATTATTCTGTCTCACTGGGAATATCAGTCTCCTCTCACTGGGAATATCATTCTCTTCATGGGAATATCTTTCTATTCACTGGGAATATCAGTCTCCTTCACTGGGAATATCAGTCTCCTGTCACTGGGAATATCTTTCTGTCTCACTGGGATATATATTCTGTCTCACTGGGAATATCAGTCTCCTGTTACTGGGAATATGTGTACTGTCTCACTGGCAATAGCAGTCCCTCTCACAGGGAATATCAGTTCTCCTTTCAGGGATAACTATTCTGTCTCACTGGGAATATCAGTCTCCTCTCATGGGAATATCTTTTCTTTCTCATTGGGAATATCGGTCTACTCTCACTGGGAATATCAGTCTCCTCTCACTGGGAATATCTATTCTGTCTCACTGGGAATATCAGTCTCCTCTCAGTGGGAATATCATTCTCCTCTCAATGGGAATATCTATTCTGTCTCATTGGGAATATCAGTCTTTTCACTGGGAATATCAGCAGCCTTTCAGTGGGAATATCTATTCTGTCTCACTGGGAATATGAGTCTCCTCTCACTGGGAATATCAGTCTCTTCTCACTGGGAATATCAATTCTGTCTCAGTGGGAATATCAGTCTCTCTCAGGGGAATATCTATTCCGTCTCAGTGGGAATATCAATCTCCCTCACTGGGAATATCTATTCTGTCTCACGTGGGAATATCATCTTCTCGCTGGGAAATCAGTTCTTCACTGGGAATATCTATTCTGTCTCACTGGGAATATCAGTCTCCTCTCACTGGGAATATCAGTCTCTTCTCACTGGGAATATCAGTCTCTTCTCACTGGGAATATTAGTTCCTCTCACTGGGAATATCTTTTCTGTCTCACTGGGAATATCATTCTCTCTAACTGGGAATATCAGCCTTTTCACTGGGAATATCATTCTGTCTCACTGGGAATATCAGTCTCCTCTCACTGGAATATCTATTCTGTCTCACTGGGAATATCAGTCTCCTCTCACTGGGAATATCAGTCTCCTTTCAGTGGAATATCTATTCTGTCTCACTGGGAATATCAGTCTCCTCTCACTGGGAATATCAGTATCCTTTCAGGGGAATATCTATTCTGTCTCACTGGGAATATCAGTTTCTCTCACTGGGAATATCAGTCTCCTCTCACTGGGAATATTTCTGTCTCACTGGGAATATCAGTCTCCTCTCACTGGGAATATCTATTTTGTCTCACTGGGAATATCAGTCTCTCTCACTGGGAATATCAGTCTCTTCTCACTGGGAATATCAGTCCTCCTCTCACTGGAATATCTATTCTGTCTCAGTGGAATATCAGTCTCCTCGCCTGGGAAATATCAGAATCTGCTCAATGGGAATATCTATTCTGTCTCAGAGGGAATATCTATTCTGTCAATAGGAATATCAGTCTCCTCTCACCTGGAAATATCTATTCTGACTCACTAGGAATATCAGTCTCTCCTGTTACTGGGAATATCAGTCTACTCTCACTGGGAATATCTATAATGTCTCACTGGGAATAGCAAGTCTCCACTCACCTGGGAATATCAGTCTCCTCTCACTGGGAATATCAAACTCTCTCACTGGGATATCAGTCTCCTCTCACATGGGAATATCTATACTGTCTCAATGGGAATAGCAGACTCCACTCACTGGGAATATCAGTTTCCTCTCATGGAATATCAGTCTCCTTTCACTGGGAATATCTATTCTGTCTCATTGGGAATATCAATCGCCTTTCCCTGGGAATATCTATTCTGTCTCACTGGGAATATCAGTCTCCACTCATTGGGAATATCTATTCTTTCTCATTGGGAAATATCAGTCCTACTCTCACTGGGAAATCATCAGTCTCCTCTCACTGGGAATGTATTTTCTGTCTCATTGGGATATCAGTCTCCTCTCACTGGGAAGATCTATTCTGTCTCACTGGAATATGAGTCTCCTCTCACAGGGAATATCAGTCTCCTCTCACTGGGAATATCAATTCTGTCCTCAGTGGGAATATCAGTCTCCTCTCACGGGGAATATCTATTCGTACTCAGTGGGAATATCAATCTCCCCTAACTGGGAAAATCTATTCTGTCTCAGTGAGAATATCCATCTCCTCTCGCTGGGAATATCAGTCTCCTCTCACTGGGAATATCTATTCTGTCTCAGTGGGAATATCAGTCTCCTCTCCCCCCTGGGAATATCAGTCTCTTCTCAGTGGGAATATTAGTCTCCTCTCACTGGGAATATCTTTTCTGTCTCACTGGGAATATCATTCTCCTTAACTGGGAATAATCAGCCCCCTTTACACTGGGAATATCATTCTGTCTCATTGGGAATATCAGTCCACCTCTCACTGGGTATGTCTATTCAGTCTCATTGGGAATATCAGTCTCCTCTCACTGGGAATATCAGTAAACTTTCAGTGGGAATAATCAATTCTGTCTCATGTGGGAATATCAGTCTCCTCTAACTGGGAATATCAGTAGCCTTTCAGGGGAATTTCTATTCTGTCTCACTGGGGAATATCAGTCTTCTCTCATTGCGGAATATCAATCTCCTCTCACTGGGAATATCTATTCTGTCCTCACTGGGAATATCAGTCTCCTCCTTCACTGGGAAATATCTATTTTGGACTCACTGGGAATATCAGTCTTCTCTGACTGGGAATATCAGTCTCTTCTCCACTGGGAATATCAGTCTCCTCTCACTGGGAATATTATTCTGTCTCAGTGGGAATATCAGTCTCCTCGCACTGGGAATATCAGAATCTGCTCAATGGGAATATCTATTCTGTCTCAGAGGGAATATCTATTCTGTCTCAATAGGAATATCAGTCTCCTCTCACTGGAAATATCTATTCTGACTCACTAGGAATATCAGTCTCCTGTTACTGGGAATATCAGTCTACTCTCACTGGGAATATCTATAATAGGCTCACTGGGAATAGCAGTCTCCACTCACTGGGAATATCAGTCTCCTCTCACTGGGAATATCAACTCCTCTCACTGGGATTATCAGTCTCCTCTCACTGGGAATATCTATACTGTCTCAATGGGAATAGCAGACTCCACTCCACTGGGAATATCAGTTTCCTCTCACTGGGAATATCAGTCTCCTTTCACTGGGAATATCTATTCGGTCTCATTGGGATTATCAATCGCCTTTCACTGGGAATATCTATTCTGTCTCACTGGGAATATCAGTCTCTTCTCACGGGGAATATCTATTCTGTCTCACTGGGAATAGCAGTCTCCTCTCACTGGGAATATCATTCTCCTTTCACTGGGAATATCATTCTCCTTTCACTGGAATATATATTCTGTCTCATGGGGATATCAGTTGCCTTTCACTGGGAATATCTCTTCTGTCTCACTGGGAATATCAGTCTCCTCTCATTGGGAATATCTATTTTTCTCATTGGGATATCAGTCTCCTTCTCACTGGGAATATCAGTCCTCCTCTCACTGGGAATATCCTTTTCCTTTCTCACTGGGAAATATCAGTCTCCTCTCACTGGGAATATCCATCTCCTCTCACTGGGAATATCTATTCTGTCTCACTTTTATTAACAGTCCCCTCCTTTCATTGGGAATATCAGTCTCCTTTCACTGGGAATATCTATTCTGTCTCATTCGGAATATCAGTCTCCTCTCACTGGGAATATCTAGTCTGTATCCATTGGGAATATCAGTCTCCTCTCACTGGGAATATCATATTCTGTCTCAGTGGGAATATCAGTCTGCTCTCACAGGGAATCTCAATATCTCTCGTGGGAATATCTATTCTGTCTCACTGTGAATATCAGTCTCCTTTCACTGGGAATATTCAGTTTCCTCTCACTGGGAATATCAGTCTCCACTCACTGGGTATAGCAGTTCCTTTCGCTGGGTATATCATTCTCCTTTCACTGGGAATATCTTTTCTTTCTCACTGGGTATATCAGTCTTCTCATTGGGAATATCAGTTCCTCTCTCTGGGAATATCTATTCTGACTCACTGGGAATATCAGTCTCCTCTCACTGGGAATATCAATCTCCTTTCACTGGGAATATGTATTCTATCTCACTGGGAATATCGTCTCCTTTCACTGGGAATATCAGTCTTCTGCCGCTGGGAATATCTATTCTGTCTCACAGGGATTATCTATTCTGTCTCACTGGGAATATCATTCTCCTCTCACTGGAAATATCTATTCTGTCTCACTGGGAATATCAGTCTCCTCTCACTGGGAATATTTATTCTGTCTCTGGGAATAGCAGTCTCCTCTCACTGGGAATATCTATTTTGACTCACTGGGAATATCAGTCTACTCTCACTTGAAATATCTATTCTGTCTCACTGGGAATATCAGTCTCTTCTCACTGGGAATATCTATTCTGTCTCACTGGGAATATCAGTCTCATCTCACTCGGAATATCTATTTTGTCTCACTTGGAATATCAGTCTCCTCTCACTATGAATATCAGTTTATTCTCACTGGGAATATCAGTCTCCTCTCACTGGGAATATCTATTCTGTCTCAGTGGGAATATCAGTCTCCTCTCACTGGGAATATCAGTCTTTCTCAGTGGAATATCTATTCTGTCTCACTGGGAATATCAGTCTCCTGTCACTGGGATATCTATTCTGTCTCACTGGGAATATATATTCTGTCTCACTGGGAATATCAGTCTCCTGTTACTGGGAATATGTGTACTGTCTCACTGGCAATAGCAGTCCCCTCTCACAGGGAATATCAGTCTCCTTTCACTGGGACTAACTATTCTGTCTCACTGGGAATATCAGTCTCCTCTCATTGGGAATATCTTTTCTTTCTCATTGGGAATATCGGTCTACTCTCACTGGGAATATCAGTCTCCTCTCACTGGGAATATCTATTCTGTCTCACTGAGAATATCAGTCTCCTCTCAGTGGGAATATCATTCTCCTCTCAATGCGAATATCTATTCTGTCTCATTGGGAATATCAGTCTTCTCTCACTGGGAATATCAGCAGCCTTTCAGTGGGAATATCTATTCTGTCTCACTGGGAATATGAGTCTCCTCTCACAGGGAATATCAGTCTCCTCTCACTGGGAATATCAATCTGTCTCAGTGGGAATATCAGTCTCCTCTCACGGGGAATATCTATTCGTCTCAGTGGGAATATCAATCTCCCCTAACTGGGAAAATCTATTCTGTCTCAGTGGGAATATCAATCTCCTCTCGCTGGGAATATCAGTCTCCTCTCACTGGGAATATCTATTCTGTCTCAGTGGGAATATCAGTCTCCTCCCTGGGAATATCAGTCTCTTCTCAGTGGGAATATCAGTCTCCTCTCACTGGGAATATCTTTTCTGTCTCACTGGGAATATCATTCTCCTCTAACTGGGAATATCAGCCCTTTACACTGGGAATATCATTCTGTCTCATTGGGAATATCAGTCACCTCTCACTGGGAATGTCTATTCTGTCTCATTGGAATATCAGTCTCTCTCACTGGGAATATCAGTAAACTTTCACTGGGAATATCAATTCTGTCTCAGTGGGAATATCAGTCTCCTCTAACTGGGAATATCAGTAGTTTCAGGGGAATTTCTATTCTGTCTCACTGGGAATATCAGTTTTCTCATTGGGAATATCAATCTCCTCTCACTGGGAATATCTATTCTGTCTCACTGGGAATATCAGTCTCTCTCACTGGGAATATCTATTTTGACTCACTGGGAATATCAGTCTTCTCTCACTGGGAATATCAGTCTCTTCTCACTGGGAATATCAGTCTCCTCTCACTGGGAATATCTATTCTGTCTCAGTGGGAATATCAGTCTCCTCGCACTGGGAATATCAGAATCTGCTCAATGGGAATATCATTCTGTCTCAGAGGGAATATCTATTCTGTCTCAATAGGAATATCAGTCTCTCTCACTGGAATATCTATTCTGACTCACTAGGGAATATCAGTCTCCTGTTACTGGGAATATCAGTCTCCTCTCACTGGGAATATCTATAATGTCTCACTGGGAATATCAGTCTCACTCACTGGGAATATCAGTCTCCTCTCACTGGGAATATCAAACTCCTCTCACTGGGATATCAGTCTCCTCTCACTGGGAATATCTATACTGTCTCAATGGGAATATCAGACTCACTCACTGGGAATATCAGTTTATCTCACTGGGAATATCAGTCTCCTTTCACTGGGAATATCTATTCTGTCTCATGGGAATATCAGTCTCCTCTCACTGGGAATATCATTCTCCTTTCACTGGGAATATCAGTCTCCTTTCACTGGGAATTTTATTCTGTCTCATGGGGAATATCAGTTGCCTTTCACTGGGAATATCTATTCTGTCTCACTGGGAATATCAGTCTCCTCTCACTGGGAATATCTATTCTTTCTCACTGGGAATATCAGTCTCCTTCTCACTGGGAATATCAGTCTCCTTCACTGGGAATATTTTTCTTTTCACTGGGAATATCAGTCTCCTCTCACTGGGAATATCCATCTCCTCTCACTGGGAATATCTATTCTGTCTCACTTTTATTAAACAGTCTCCTTTCATTGGGAATATCAGTCTCCTTTCACTGGGAATATCTATTCTGTCTCATGGGAATATCAGTCTCCTCTCACTGGGAATATCTATTCTGTCTCATTGGGAATATCAGTCTCCTCTCACTGGGAATATCTATTCTGTCTCACTGGGAATATCAGTCTGCTCTCACTGGGAATATCAATATCCTCTCAGTGGGAATATCTATTCTGTCTCACTGTGAATATCAGTCTCCTTCACTGGGAATATCAGTTTCCTCTCACTTGGAATATCAGTCTCCACTCACTGGGAATAGCAGTCTCCTTTCACTGGGTATATCATTCTCCTTTCACTGGGAATATCTTTTCTTTCTCACTGGGAATATCAGTCTTCTCTCATTGGGAATATCAGTCTCTCTCTCTGGGAATATCTATTCTGTCTCACTGGGAATATCAGTCTCTCTCACTGGGAATATCAATCTCCTTTCACTGGGAATATGTATTCTTCTCACTGGGAATATCGTCTCCTTTCACTGGGAATATCAGTCTTCTGCACTGGGAATATCTATTCTGTCTCACAGGGATATCTATTCTGTCTCACTGGGAATATCATTCTCCTCTCACTGGAAATATCTATTCTGTCTCACTGGGAATATCAGTCTCCTCTCACTGGGAATATTTATTCTGTCTCACTGGGAATATCAGTCTCCTCTCACTGGGAATATCTATTTGTCTCACTGGGAATATCAGTCTCCTCTCTCTGGGAATATCATTCTGTCTCACTGGGAATATCAGTCTCCTCTCACTGGGAATATCTATTCTGTCTCACTGGGAATATCAGTCTCCTCTCACTGGAATATCAGTCTCCTCTCACTGGGAATATCAGTCTCCTCTCACTGGGAATATCTATTCTGTCTCACTGGGAATATCAGTCTCCTCTCACTGGGAATATCTATTCTGTCTCACTGGGAATATCAGTCTCCTCTCACTGGGAATATCTATTTTGTCTCACTTGGAATATCAGTCTCCTCTCACTGGGAATATCAGTTCTGTCTCACTGGGAATATCAGTCTCCTTCACTGGGAATATCTATTCTGTCTCAGTGGAATATCAGTCTCCTCTCACTGGAATATCAGTCTCTTCTCAGTGGGAATATCTATTCTGTCTCACTGGGAATATCAGTCTCTGTCACTTGGAATATCTATTCTGTCTCACTGGGAATATATATCTGTCTCACTGGGAATATCAGTCTCTGTCACTGGGAATATGTGTACTGTCTCACTGGCAATAGCAGTCTCCTCTCACAGGGAATATCAGTCTCCTTTCACTGGGACTAATATTCTGTCTCACTGGGAATATCAGTCTCCTCTCATTGGGAATATCTTTTCTTTCTCATTGGGAATATTGGTCTACTCTCACTGGGAATATCAGTCTCTCTCACTGGGAATATCTATTCTGTCTCTGGGAATATCAGTTCCTCTCAGTGGGAATATCATTCTCTCTCAATGGGAATATCTATTCTGTCTCATTGGGAATATCAGTCTTCTCTCTGGGAATATCAGCTGCCTTCACTGGGAATATCTATTCTGTCTCACTGGGAATATCAGTCTCCTTCACAGGGAATATCAGTCTCCTCTCACTGGGAATATCTATTCTGTCTCACTGGGAATATCAGTCTCCTCTCACGGGGAATATCTATTCCGTCTCAGTGGGAATATCAGTCCCCTAATGGGAATATCTATTCTGTCTCACTGGGAATATCAATCTCCTCTCACTGGGAATATCAGTCTCCTCTCACTGGGAATATCTATTCTGTCTCAGTGGGAATATCAGTCTCCTCTCACTGGGAATATCAGTCTCTTCTCAGTGGGAATATTAGTCTCCTTCACTGGGAATATCTTTTCTGTCTCACTGGGAATATCATTCTCCTCTCACTGGGAATATCAGCCCCTTTCACTGGGAATATCATTCTGTCTCATTGGGAATATCAGTCACCTCTCACTGGGTATATCTATTCTGTCTCATGGGAATATCAGTCTCCTCTCACTGGGAATATCAGTAAACTTCAGTGGGAATATCAATTCTGTCTCAGTGGGAATATCAGTCTCCTCTCACTGGGAATATCAGTAGCCTTTCGGGGAATTTCTATTCTGTCTCACTGGGAATATCAGTCTTCTCTCATTGGGAATATCAATCTCCTTCACTGGGAATATCTATTCTGTCTCACTGGGAATATCAGTCTCCTCTCACTGGGAATATCTATTTTGACTCACTGGGAATATCAGTCTTCTCTCACTGGGAATATCAGTCTCTTCTCACTGGGAATATCAGTCTCCTCTCACTGGGAATATCTATTCTGTCTCACTGGGAATATCAGTTCCTCTCACTGGGAATATCAGAATCTGCTCAATGGGAATATCTATTCTGTCTCTCTGGGAATATCTATTCTGTCTCAATGGGAATATCAGTCTCCTCTCACTGGAATATCTATTCTGACTCACTAGGAATATCAGTTCCTGTTACTGGGAATATCAGTCTACTCTCACTGGGAATATCTATATGTCTCACTGGGAATGCAGTCTCCACTCACTGGGAATATCAGTCTCCTCTCACTGGGAATATCATTCTCCTTTCACTGGGAATATCATTCTCTTTCACTGGGAATATCAGTCTCCTTTCACTGGGAATATATATTTGTCTCATGGGGAATATCAGTTGCCTTTCACTGGGAATATTATTCTGTCTCACTGGGAATATCAGTCTCCTCTCATTGGGAATATCTATTGTTCTCACTGGGAATATCAGTCTCCTTCTCACTGGGAATATCAGTCTCCTCTCACTGGGAATATCTTTCTTTCTCACTGGGAATATCAGTCTCCTCTCACTGGGAATATCATCTCCTCTCACTGGGAATATCTATTCTGTCTCACTGGGATTATCAGTCTCCTTTCACTGGGAATATCAGTCTCCTTTCACTGGGAATATCTATTCTGTCTCACTCGGAATATCAGTCTCTCTCACTGGGAATATCTATTCTGTCTCACTGGGAATATCAGTCCTCTCACTGGGAATATCTATTCTGTCTCAGTGGGAATATCAGTCTGCTCTCACAGGGAATGTCTATTCTGTCTCACTGGGAATATCAGTCTCCACTCACTGGGAATCTCAATATCCTCTCAGTGGGAATATCTATTCTGTCTCACTGTGAATATCAGTCTCCTTTCACTGGGAATATCAGTTTCCTCTCACTGGGAATATCAGTCTCCACTCACTGGGAATAGCAGTCTCCTTTCACTGGGTATATCTTCTCCTTTCACTGGGAATATCTTTTCTTTCTCACTGGGAATATCAGTCTTTCTCATTGGGAATATCAGTCTCCTCTCTTGGGAATATCTATTCTGACTCACTGGGAATATCAGTCTCCTCTCACTGGGAATATCAATCTCCTTTCACTGGGAATATGTATTCTTCTCACTGGGAATATCAGTCTCCTTTCACTGGGAATATCAGTCTTCTGCCGTGGGAATATCTATTCTGTCTCACAGGGATTATCTATTCTGTCTCACTGGGAATATCATTCTCCTCTCACTGGAAATATCTATTCTGTCTCACTGGGAATATCAGTCTCCTCTCACTGGGAATATTTATTCTGTTCACTGGGAATAGCAGTCTCCTCTCACTGGGAATATCTATTCTGTCTCAGTGGGAATATCAGTATCTCTCTCTGGGAATATGCTTCTGTCTCACTGGGAATATCAGTCTCCTCTCACTGGGAATATCTATTCTGTCTCACTGGGAATATCAATTCCTCCTCACTGGGAATATCAGTCTCTCTCACTGGGAATATCAGTAGCCTTTCAGGGGATATCTATTCTGTCTAACTGGGAATATCAGTCTCTTCTCATTGGGAATATCAGTCTCCTTCACTGGGAATATCTATTCTGTCTCAGTGGGAATATCAGTCTCCTCTCAATGGGAATATCTATTCTGTCTCATTGGAATATCAGTCTCCTCTCACTGGGAATATCAGTCTCTTCTTACTGGGAATATCAGTCTCCTCTCACTGGGAATATCTATTCTGTCTCATGGGAATATCAGGCCCTCATTCTGGGATATCATTTCCTTTCACTGGGATTTGTATTCTATCTCACTGGGAATATCAGTCTCCTTTCACCTGGAATATCAGTCTTCTGTTACTGGGAATATCTATTCTGTCTCACTGGAATGTCTATTTCTGTCTCACTGGGAATATCAGTCTCCTCTGACTGGGAATATCTATTCTGTCTCACTGGGAATATCAGTCTCCTCTCACTGGGAATATCTATTCCGTCTCACTGGGAATATCAGTCTCATCTCACTGGAATATCTATTTTTCTCACTTGGTCATATCAGTCTCCTCTCACTGGGAATATCAGTTTCTTCTCACTGGGAATATCAGTCTCCTCTCACTGGAATATCTATTCTGTCTCAGTGGGAATATCAGTTCTCTCACTGGGAATATCAGTCTTTCTCACTGGGAATATCTATTCTGTCTCAGTGGGAATATCAGTCTCCTTCACTGGAATATCTATTCTGTCTCACTGGGAATATCAGTCTCTCTCACTGGGAATATCTATTCTGTCTCACTGGGAATATCAGTCTCCTCTCACTGGGAATATCATTCTCTTTCACTGGGAATATCTATTCTATCTCACTGGGAATATCAGTCTCTTTCACTGGGAATATCAGTTCCTGTCACTGGGAATATTATTCTGTCTCACTGGGAATATATATTCTGTCTCACTGGGAATATCAGTCTCCTGTTCATGGGAATATGTGTACTGTCTCACTGGAATATCAGTCCTCTCACTGGGAATATCAGTCTCCTTTCACTGGGAATAATATTCTGTCTCACTGGGAATATCAGTCTCCTCTCATTGGGAATATCAATCTCCCTCACTGGGAATATCTATTCTGTCTCAGTGGGAATATCAGTCTCCTCTCACTGGGAATATCTATTCTGTCTCACTGGGAATATCAGTCTCCTCTCAGTGGGAATATCATTCTCCTCTCAATGCGAATATCTATTCTGTCTCATTGGGAATATCAGTCTTCTTCACTGGGAATATCAGCAGCCTTTCAGTGGGAATATCTATTCTGTCTCACTGGGAATATGAGTCTCTCTCACTGGGAATATCAGTCTCCTCTCACTGGGAATATCTATTCTGTCTCAGTGGGAATATCAGTCTCCTCTCACGGGGAATATCTATTCGTCTCAGTGGGAATATCAATCTCCCTAACTGGGAAAATCTATTCTGTCTCAGGAGAATATCAATCTCCTCTCGCTGGGAATATCAGTCTCCTCTCACTGGGAATATCTATTCTGTCTCAGTGGGAATATCAGTCTCTCTCTCCTGGGAATATCAGTCTCTTCTCAGTGGGAATATTAGTCTCCTCTCACTGGGAATATCTTTTCTGTCTCACTGGGAATATCATTCTCCTCTAACTGGGAATATCAGCCCCTTTACACTGGGAATATCATTCTGTCTCATTGGGAATATCAGTCACCTCTCACTGGGTATGTCTATTCTGTCTCACTGGGAATATCAGTCTCCTCTCACTGGGAATATCATGTAAACTTTCAGTGGGAATATCAATTCTGTCTCAGTGGGAATATCAGTTCCTCTAACTGGGAATATCAGTAGCCTTTCAGGGGAATATCTATTCTGTCTCACTGGGAATATCAGTCTTCTCTCATTGGGAATATCAGTCTCTCTCACTGGGAATATCTATTCTGTCTCACTGGGAATATCAGTCTCCTCTCACTGGGAATATCTATTTTGACTCACTGGGAATATCAGTCTTCTCTCACTGGGAATATCAGTCTCTTCTCACTGGGAATATCAGTCTCCTCTCACTGGAATATCTATTCTGTCTCAGTGGGAATATCAGTCTCCTCGCACTGGGAATATCAGAATCTGCTCAATGGGAATATCTATTCTGTCTCAGAGGGAATATCTATTCTGTTCTCAATGGGAATATCAGTCTCCTTCACTGGAATATCTATTCTGACTCACTGGGAATATCAGTCTCCTGTTACTGGGAATATCAGTCTACTTCATGGGAATATCTATAATGTCTCACTGGGAATATCAGTCTCCACTCACTGGGAATATCAGTCTCCTCTCACTGGGAATATCAACTCCTCTCACTGGGATATCAGTCTCCTCTCACTGGGAATATCTATACTGTCTCAATGGGAATATCAGTCTCCACTCATGGGAATATCAGTTTCCTCTCACTGGGAATATCAGTCTCCTTTCACTGGGAATATCTATTCTGTCTCATGGAATATCAATCGCCTTTCACTGGGAATATCTATTCTGTCTCACTGGGAATATCAGTCTCTTCTCACGGGGAATATCTATTCTGTCTCATGGGAATATCAGTCTCCTCTCACTGGGAATATCATTCTCCTTTCACTGGGAATATCATTCTCCTTCACTGGGAATATCTATTCTGTCTCATGGGGATATCAGTTGCCTTTCACTGGGAATATCTATTCTGTCTCACTGGGAATATCAGTCTCCTCTCATGGGAATATCTATTGTTTCTCATTGGGAATATCAGTCTCCTTCTCATGGGAATATCAGTTCTCTCACTGGGAATATCTTTTCTTTCTCATGGGAATATCAGTCTCCTCTCACTGGGAATATCCATCTCCTCTCACTGGGAATATCATTCTGTCTCACTTTTATTAACGTCTCCTTTCATGGGAATATCAGTCTCCTTCACTGGGAATATCTATTCTGTCTCATTGGGAATATCAGTTCCTCTCACTGGGAATTCTATTCTGTCTCATTGGGAATATCAGTCTCCTCTCACTGGGAATATCTATTCTGTCTCAGTGGGAATATCAGTCTGCTCTCACAGGGAATATCTATTCCTCTCAGTGGGATATATATTCTGTCTCACTGTGAATATCAGTCTTCCTTTCACTGGGAATATCAGTTTCCTCTCACTGGGAATATCAGTCTCCACTCACTGGTATATAGCAGTCTCCTTTCACTGGGTATATCATTTCCTTTCACTGGGAATATCTTTTCTTTCTCACTGGGAATATCAGTCTTCTCTCATTGGGAATATAGTTCCTCTCTCTGGGAATATCTATTCTGATCACTGGGAATATCAGTCTCCTCTCACTGGGAATATCAATCTCCTTTCACTGGGAATATGTATTCTATCTCACTGGGAATATCCGTCTCCTTTCACTGGGAATATCAGTCTTCTGCCGCTGGGAATATCTATTCTGTCTCAAGGGATTATCTATTCTGTCTCATGGGAATATCATTCTCCTCTCACTGGAAATATCTATTCTGTCTCACTGGGAATATCAGTCTCCTCTCACTGGGAATATTTTATCTGTCTCACTGGGGAATAGCAGTCTCCTCTCACTGGGAATATCTATTCTGTCTCACTGGGAATATCAGTTCCCTCTGACTGGGAATATCTATTCTGTCTCACTGGGAATATCAGTCTCCTCTCACTGGGAATATCTATTCTGTCTCACTGGGAATATCAGTCTCCTCTCACTGGGAATATCTATTTTGTCTCACTTGGTATATCAGTCTCCTCTCACTATGGGAATATCAGTTTTTCTCAATGGGAATATCAGTCTCTTCACTGGGAATATTATTCTGTCTCGTGGGAATATCAGTCTCTTCACTGGGAATATCAGTCTCTTCTCAGTGGGAATATCTATTCTGTCTCAGTGGGAATATCATTCTGTCTCACTGGGAATATCAGTCTCTGTTACTGGGATTAGTGTACTGTCTCACTGGCAATAGCAGTCCCTCTCACTGGGAATATCAGTCTCCTTTCATGGAATAACTATTCTGTCTCACTGGGAATATCAGTCTCCTCTCATTGGGAATATCTTTTCTTTCTCATTGGGAATATCGGTTACTGTCTCACTGGGAATATCAGTCTCCTTCACTGGGAATATCTATTCTGTCTCACTGAGAATATCAGTCTCTCTCACTGGGAATATCATTCTCCTCTCACTGCGAATATCTATTCTGTCTCATTGGGAATATCAGTCTTTCTCACTGGGAATATCAGCAGCTTTCAGTGGGAATATCTATTCTGTCTCATGGGAATATGAGTCTCCTCTCACAGGGAATATCAGTCTCTTCTCACTGGGAATATCAATTCTGTCTCAGTGGGAATATCAGTCTCCTCTCACGGGGAATATCTATTTCCGTCTCACTGGGAATATCAATCTCCCTCACTGGGAAATCTATTCTGTCTCAGTGAGAATATCAATCTCCTCTCGCTGGGAATATCAGTCTCCTCTCACTGGGAATATCTATTCTGTCTCAGTGGGAATATCAGTCTCTCTCCTGGGAATATCAGTCTCTTCTCAGTGGGAATATTAGTTCCTCTCACTGGGAATATCTTTTCTCTCACTGGGGAATATCATTTCCCTCTAACTGGGAATATCAGCCCCTTTCACTGGGAATATCTTCTGTCTCATTGGAATATCAGTCAACTCTCACTGGGTATGTCTATTTGTCTCATTGGGAATATCAGTTCCTCTCACTGGGAATATCAGTAAACTTTCAGTGGGAATATCAATTCTGTCTCAGTGGGAATATCAGTTCCTCTCACTGGGAATATCAGTGTTTCAGGGAAATTTCTATTCTGTCTCATGGGAATATCAGTCTTCTCTCATTGGGAATATCAATCTCCTCTCACTGGGAATATCTATTCTGTCTCACTGGGAATATCAGTCTCCTTCACTGGGAATATCTATTTGACTCACTGGGAATATCAGTCTCTCTCACTGGGAATATCAGTCTCTTCTCACTGGGAATATCAGTCTCCTCTCACTGGGAATATTATTCTGTCTCAGTGGGAATATCAGTCTCCTCGCACTGGGAATATCAGAATCTGCTCATGGGAATATCTATTCTGTCTCAGAGGGAATATCTATTCTGTCTCAATAGGAATATCAGTCTCTCTCACTGGATATATCTATTTGACTCACAGGAATATCAGTCCTGTTACTGGGAATATCAGTTACTTCACTGGGAATATCTATAATGTCTCACTGGGAATAGCAGTCTCCATCACTGGGAATATCAGTCTCCTCTCACTGGGAATATCAACTCTCTCACTGGGATATCAGTCTCCTCTCACTGGGAATATCTATTCTGTCTCAATGGGAATATCAGACTCCACTCACTGGGAATATCAGTTTCTCTCACTGGGAATATCAGTCTCCTTTCACTGGGAATATCTATTCTGTCTAATGGGAATATCAATTCGCTTTCACTGGGAATATCTATTCTGTCTCACTGGGAATATCAGTCTCTTTCACGGGGAATATCTATTCTGTCTCACTGGGAATAGCAGTCCCTCTCACTGGGAATATCATTCTCCTTTCACTGGGAATATCATTTCCTTTCATGGGAATATATATTCTGTCTCATGGGAATATCAGTTCCTTTCACTGGGAATATCTATTCTGTCTCACTGGGAATATCAGTCTCCTCTCATTGGGAATATCTATTGTTTCTCTTTGGAATATCATCTCTTCTCACTGGGAATATCAGTTCTCTCTCACTGGGAATATCTTTCTTTCTCACTGGGAATATCAGTTCCTCTCACTGGGAATATCAGTTCCTCTCACTGGGAATATTATTCTGTCTCACTGGGAATAACAGTCTCTTTCACTGGGAATATCAGTTTCTTTCACTGGGAATATCTATTTGTCTCATTGGGAATATCAGTCTCCTCTCACTGGGAATATCTATTCTGTCTCACTGGGAATATCAGTCTCCTCTCACTGGGAATATATATTCTGTCTCACTGGGAATATTCATTCTGTCTCTCAGGGAATATCAATATCCTCTCACTGGGAATATCTATTCTGTCTCACTGGGAATATCAGTCTCCTTTCACTGGGAATATCAGTTTCCTCTCACTGGGAATATCAGTCTCCTCTCACTGGGAATATCAGTCTCCTTTCACTGGGTATATCATTCTCCTTTCACTGGGAATATCTTTTCTTTCTCACTGGGTATATCAGTCTTTCTCATTGGGAATATCAGTCTCCTCTCTTGGGAATATCTATTCTGACTCACTGGGAATATCAGTCTCCTCTCACTGGGAATATCATTCTCCTCTCACTGGGAATATGATTTCTCTCACTGGGAATATCAGTCTCCTTTCACTGGGAATATCAGTCTTCTGCCACTGGGAATATCTTTTCTGTTCACAGGGATTATCTATTCTGTCTCACTGGAATATCATTCTCCTCTCACTGGAATATCTATTCTGTCTCACTGGGAATATCAGTCTCCTCTCACTGGGAATATTTATTCTGTCTCACTGGGAATATCAATCTCCTCTCACTGGGAATATCTATTCTGTCTCACTGGAATATCAGTCTCCTCACTGGGAATATCTATTCTGTCTCACTGGGAATATCAGTCTCCTCTCACTGGGAATATCTATTCTGTCTCACTGGGAATATCAGTCTCCTCTCACTGGAATATCTATTTTGTCTCACTTGGAATATCAGTCTCCTCTCACTGGGAATATCAGTTTCTTCTCACTGGGAATATCAGTCTCCTCTCACTGGGAATATCTATTCTGTCTCAGTGGGAATATCAGTCTCCTCACATGGGAATATCTATCTTCTCAGTGGGAATATCTATTCTGTCTCACTGGGAATATCAGTCTCCTCTCATGGGAATATCTAGTCTGTCTCACTGGGAATATCTATTCTGTCTCATGGGAATATCAGTCTCCTGTTACTGGGAATATGTGTACTGTCTACTGGGAATATCAGTCCCTTCACTGGGAATATCAGTCTCCTTCACTGGGAATATCTATCTGTCTCACTGGGAATATCAGTCTCTCTACTGGAATATCTATTCTTTCTCATTGGGAATATCGGTCTACTCTCACTGGGAATATCAGTCTCCTCTCACTGGGAATATCTTTCTTCTGTCTCACTGGGAATATCAGTCTCCTCTCACTGGGAATATCATTCTCCTCTCACTGGAAATATCTATTCTGTCTCACTGGGAATATCAGTCTCCCTCACTGGGAATATCAGCAGCCTTTCACTGGGAATATCTATTCTGTCTCACTGGGATTATCAGTCTCCTCTCACTGGGAATATCAGTCTCCTCTCATTGGGAATATCAGAATTCTGTTCAGTGGGAATATCAGTTCCTCACTGGGAATATCTATTTGTCTCACTGGGAATATCAGTCTCCTCTACTGGAATATCTATTCTGTTCACTGGAATATTCAGTCTCCTCTCACTGGGAATATCAGTCTCTCTCACTGGGAATATATTAATGTCTCACTGGGAATAGCAGTCTCCACTCACTGGGAATATCAGTCTCCTCTCACTGGGGATATCAAACTCCTCTCACTGGGATATCAGTCCTCTCACTGGGAATATCTATACTGTTCAATGGAATAGCAGACTCCATCATGGGAATATCAGTCTCCTCTCACTGGGAATATCAGTCTCCTTCACTGGGAATATCTATTCTGTCTCATTGGAATATTCATCGCTTTCACTGGGAAATATCTATTCTGTCTCACTGGGAATATCAGTCTCTTCTCACTGGGAATATCTATTCTGTCTCACTGGGAAATAGCAGTCTCCTCTCACTGGGGAATATCATTCTCTCTCATGGGAATATCATCTCCTTTCACTGGGAATATCAGTCTCCTTTCTCTGGGAATATATATTCTGTCTCATGGGGAATATCAGTTGCTTTCACTGGGAATATCTATTCTGTCTCACTGGGAATATCAGTCTCTCTATTGGGAATATCTATTGTTTCTCATTGGGAATATCAGTCTCCTTCTCACTGGGAATATCAGTCTCCTCTCATGGGATATCTTTTCTTTCTCACTGGGAATATCAGTCTCCTCTCACTGGAATATCCATTCTCTCACTGGGAAAATCTATTCTGTCTCACTTTTATTAACAGTCTCCTTTCATTGGGAATATCAGTCTCCTTCACTGGGAATATCTATTCTGTCTCATTCGGATTATCAGTCTCCTCTCACTGGAATATCTATTCTGTTCATTGGGAATATCAGTCTCCTCCACTGGGAATATCTATTCTGTCTCAGTGGGAATATCAGTCTGCTCTCACAGGGAATGTCTATTCTGTCTCACTGGGAATATCAGTCTCCACTCACTGGGAATCTCAATTTCTCTCAGTGGGAATATTATTCTGTTCACTGTGAATATCAGTCTCCTTTCACTGGGAATATCAGTTTCTCTCTCTGGGAATATCAGTCTCCAACACTGGGAATAGCAGTCTCCTTTCATGGGTATATCATTTCCTTTCATGGGAATATCTTTTCTTTCTCATGGGTATATCAGTCTTCTCTCATTGGGAATTCAGTCTCCTCTCTCTGGGAATATCTATTCTGACTCACTGGGATATCAGTCTCCTCTCACTGGGAATATCAGTCTCCTTTCACTGGGAATATGTATTCTATCTCACTGGGAATATCGTTCCTTTACTGGGAATATCAGTCTCTGCCGACTGGAAATATCTATTTTGTCTCAGGGATTATATTCTGGTCTCACTGGGAATATCATTCTCTCTCACTGGAATATCTATTCTGTCTCACTGGGAATATCAGTCTCCTCTCACTGGATATCTATTCTGTCTCATGGGAATCGCAGTCTCTCTCACTGGGAATATCTATTCTGTCTCGTGGGAATATCAGTATCCTCTTCTCTGGGAATATGATTTGTCTCACTGGGAATATCAGTCTGCTCTCATGGAATATCTATTCTGTCTCACTGGGAATACCAATCCCCTCTCACTGGGAATATCAGTCTCCTCTCATGGGAATATCAGTAGCCTTCAGTGGAATATTATTCTGTCTAATGGGAATATCAGTCTCTTCTCATTGGGAATATCAGCCTCCTCTCACGGGAATACCTCTTCTGTCTCAGTGGGAATATCAGTTATCTCAATGGGAATATCTATTCTGTCTCATTGGAATATCAGTCTCCTATCTCTGGGAATATCAGTCTCTTCTACTGGGAATATCAGTCTCCTTCACTGAATATCTAATCTGTTCACTGGAATATCAGTTCCCTCATTCTGGGACTATCATTCTCCTTCAATGGGAATTTGTATTCTATCTCACTGGAATATCTGTCTCTTTCACTGGGAATATCAGTCTTCTGTCATGGGAATATCTATTCTGTCTCACAGGAATAGTCCTATTCTGTCTCACTGAGAATATCAGTTCCTTGACTGGAAATATCTATTCTGTTCACTGGGAATATCAGTTCTCTCACTGGGAATATTATTCTGTCTCACTGGGAATATCAGTCTCCTCTCACTGGAATATTATTTTGTCTCATTGGTATATCAGTCTCCTTCACTATGAAATATCGTTATTCTCACTGGGAATATCAGTCTCCTTTCACTGGGAATATTTATTCTGTTCAGTGGGAATATCGTCTTCTTACTGGGGAATATCAGTTCTTCTCGTGGGAATATCTAGTCTGTCTCAGTGGGAATATCAGTCTCCTCTCATGGGAATATCTATTCTGTCTCACTGGGAATATCAGTCTCCTCTCACTGGGAATATCTATTCTGTAAAACTGGGAATATCAGTTCCTCTCACTGGGAATATCATTCTCCTTCACTGGGAATATTATTCTATCTCATGGGAATATCAGTCTCCTTTCACTGGGAATATCAGTATCCTTTCACTTTTGGAATATCTATTCTGTCTCACTGGGATATCATATTCTGTCTCACTGGGAATATC